>NC_089802.1:4760645-4853145 GCF_029633855.1 Hoplias malabaricus
GGTGACTGTCTGTGAGGAGTGTGGTGTGTTCTCCCTGTGTCTGCGTGGGTTTCCTCCGGGTGCTCCGGTTTCCTCCCACAGTCCAAAAACACACGTTGGTAGGTGGATTGGCGACTCAAAAAGTGTCCGTAGGTGTGAGTGAATGTGTGTGTGTCTGTGTTGCCCTGTGAAGGACTGGCGCCCCCTCCAGGGTGTAATCCTGCCTTGCGCCCAATGATTCCAGGTAGGCTCTGGACCCACCGCAACCCTGAACTGAATAAGGGTTACAGATAATGAATGAATGAATGAATAAAATAAACAATAAAATGTCAAAGAATGTACTGAGCATCAGAGGTTTTTGTGATTTGAGAATTAAGTAACAGTGCTTTATTGTCCCTTTGGAAAAAGGGTACTTAAGCCATTACAAGAGTAAATGCTAGTTTTATATTTTGAGGCATACACCAGATTCGTACACTATTCAGAAATAATCTTTTCCTCATTCCTCACGGAAGATTTGCTCCAGATTGTTAAGGTTGGATGGAGCTGCACTGTTGATTGATTGGACTGCAGTTTTGAAATAGTGCCAGAGATTCTCAAAGGGATTGAGGTCGGGATTTGCCTGGGTCACTGTAGGACATTTACCTGTTCATTTTTTAGCCACTACAGTGCAGTGTCTTGGGTCACTGCTCACTATCACGCACTGGGGCTGTGTGGTTACTTCAGGGATTTCCATAAAAAGAAATATTCAGTTAATATTTGAGCTCAGTTCAGCGAGTTAAAGTCAATATTTAAGATACACCACAGAGAGTAAATGGGGCACTATTTTTCAGACGTCATGACTAAAAAGATTGGAACACATCTAAAAACCGAACGGCTTCATGGATTGCTTTTTTGCTTTGTGTGAAACTCATGGCGTGAACAGATGGGTGCTGGTGAGGAATTACCATCTTAAAAACACTGTCTTCCTTCATTTCTTATTCCATTCTTCTTTCAGTTTGAATAAGATGCCGCATCCTCGCTGATGAAGGATCTCCATCTCACAAGGAATAAATCGGTGTCATCACATGCAGTTTGTCATACAATTAGGCTTCTAGGCATATTTCAAGCATTTAAAAAGTCATTTAATTAATAAAAGAAATATAAATATTTGCAAGCACTTAAATCTTACAAATGCTCATGTTCAAGGAAGGCATTTTGTATGTATTTACTGACTGGACTTTTTTTATATAAACATAGTATGTAAAACTATCTCCATTGTCTGGAAATATTTGTTTATTATTCATTCATTCATTCATTGTCTGTAACCCTTATCCAGTTCTGGGTCACGGTGGGTCCAGAACCTACCTGGAATCATTGGGCGCAAGGCGGGAATACACCCTGGAGGGGGCGCCAGTCCTTCACAGGGCAACACAGACACACACATTCACTCACACACTCACACCTACTGACACTTTTTGAGTCATCAATCCACCTACCAATGTGTGTTTTTGGACTGTGGGAGGAAACCGGAGCACCCGGAGGAAACCCACGCAGACACAGGGAGAACACACCACACTCCTCACAGACAGTCACCCGGAGGAAACCCACGCAGACACAGGGAGAACACACCACACTCCTCACAGACAGTCACCCGGAGGAAACCCACTCAGACACAGGGAGAACACACCACACTCCTCACAGACAGTCACCCGGAGGAAACCCACGCAGACACAGAGAGAACACACCACACTCCTCACAGACAGTCACCCGGAGGAAACCCACTCAGACACAGGGAGAACACACCACACTCCTCACAGACAGTCACCCGGAGGAAACCCACGCAGACACAGAGAGAACACACCACACTCCTCACAGACAGTCACCCGGAGGAAACCCACTCAGACACAGGGAGAACACACCACACTCCTCACAGACAGTCACCCGGAGGAAACCCACGCTGACACAGGGAGAACACACCACACTCCTCACAGACAGTCACCCGGAGGAAACCCACGCAGACACAGGGAGAACACACACAACATAAACATATATATATATATATATATATATATATATGACGTGAGTGTACATCAATTAAAGCCCCTAAGACTGGGTAGCGATAAAGTCCCCTTCAACAACGTGTCACCTTCAAACAGCAGGATGCCCGTTTAATATCAGAATATTTTAGTGTGGTTCACTTGTGCAGAAAATTGTAACATGGATCCATCATACCCCAGGAAGCAAAACAGGACTGACGAGTAAGCGCTGACCACCTGTCCACCGCCAACTGATAAACAATCAATAAAGTAAGCACATCATCTGCTATCAGCCATATTCCTCAGGTTTATAAACAGCTTAGTCTCTCATCCAGATTCAGGCCACAGATAGAAAACTAAAACTGTAATTTTACAATGTTGTGTAGTGTTATATATTGGTTGTATTTATAGGATTTGTGTGTGTGTGTGTGTGTGTGTGTGTGTGTGTGTGTGTGTGTGTGTGTGTGTGTGAGGGATGCAGAACATTGCTGTAGCATTCAGGGCTGCTAGGGAAGTTTGAAGTGAGATAAATAAGAAAAGAGTACATGTGTCTTTCATTCTTTGTCATTCTCTCTCTGCCCTCCCTCTCTCTTACTCTCTCTCACACACACACACACACAGACACACACACACATTCTCTGGCCATAATGGCCACTCACTAGTCTCTAAAGCACTACCTGTCAACATAAAAATGTAGCAATTGATTTGTGCCCCGTCATTTTGGACCACTACCAAAATAAAAACCCATCTTTCAACACAACACACTTCTACACAAACAGATACACAACACCTGACTCTAACAGACTAGCTTCTCTACTTAGTGGAGAAGTACAAATATACTTATTTAAAATATAAAAATAAGTATTAATTGCAAAGCTTGTGTTTTCCCTGTGTCTGTGTGGGTTCCTCCAAAGCAGGTTTATTGGCTGTGTGAAACTCTCCACAGTTGTGAGTGACTGGGTGAGTGTGTGATGCCCTGTGATGGACTGGTGCCTTGAATACAGCGATTTCCGAGTAAATGACCGTACACCTGTCCGGCTGGACACTGATGGATGACTGAATGTCGAGCTCCTGCTCCACGTTTCAGACCAGCTGCCCATGCTCCAGCCACCACCACTTGCCTTGGAGCTGCCCACCCTACATTACAGTGTTCACAGACTCCTAACTATTATTACCAATAGATTGACCCGAGGAGGATAGTTACCTCCTTGTGAGCCTTGGTTCCTCCCAAGGTTTATTCCTCAGCTCTGAGGAAGTTTTTCCTTCCCACTGTCGCCCCTGGCCTCATTCACCAGGGTGTTTACATTCTTTACGTTGTTACATTTCATGTTAAAACTTTATTTCTATGGGAACTCTGTGAAGCTGCTTTGTGACCACATCACTTATTAAAAAGTGCTATACAAATACATTTGATTTGATTAAAGACTGAACTGGATGAAGAGGTTATAGATAATGAATGAAGAGGGCAACTTGTAATTATTTTGTCTACATCTTGTCATTATGCTTTCATTCATTCATTATCTGTAACTCTTATCCAGTTCAGGGTCACAGTGGGTTCAGAGCCTTCCTGGAATCATTGGGTGCAAGGCAGGAATACATCCATTACATACACACATTCAATCACGCTTAAAGACACTTTTGAGTCGTCAATCCACCAGCACGCGGAGGAAACCTGCGCAGACACAGGGAGAACACACCACACTCCTCAGACAGTCACCCGGAGGAAACCCACGCAGACACAGAGAGAACACACCACTCTCCTCACAGACAGTCACCCGGAGGAAACCCACGCAGACACAGGGAGAACACACCACACTCTTCACAGACAGTCACCCGGAGGAAACCCACGCAGACACAGGGAGAACACACCACACTCCTCACAGACAGTCACCCGGAGGAAACCCACGCAGACACGGGGAGAACACACCACACTCCTCACAGACAGTCACCCGGAGGAAACCCACGCAGACACAGGGAGAACACACCACACTCCTCACAGACAGTCACCCGGAGCGGGACTTGAACCCACAACCTCCAGGTCCCTGGAGCTGTGCCACCGTGCCCCATTATGGTTCCATTTTCAGCATTGAGAAGAACATCATGTTATAATCCGGTTAAAAGTGAAGGTGTTACAGGTCTTGCCCAATGACTCTAACTAGTAATACAGTTGTGTAATACAGATGCCCAGGCAGGGAACTGAACCCTCTACCAAAAGACATCAAAGTCATATTGAACTGCCACCACAGATGTGTTGAGCTCATATGATGTGAAAGATGAGGGTTCAGTTACAGTGAAAGTTCAGCGTTTAAAGTCCATCGAGCAGAGGAGCCTTGCAGTCTTGACGCCTTTGAGAGGAAGTTGTTCCAGAGTCTGAAAAACTTGGCCTTGATGCTTTGAAACCTAGTGTAAACAGTCCAGTGAGGGTTAAAAGGATCTTTTCTGATGCAGCCTTCCTTACTGTTCAAGGTAGAGGTCTCGATGGCAAGGAAACTTGACCAAATAATGTGCCGGGCAGTCTTCACTACCCACAGCAGTGAGTTCCTGTGGGAGACAGAACTATTTCCAAACCAGACTGTGATGCTGCTGGTCAGGATGCTTTCTGAGGCCTTCTATAGAAGCAGTTGAACCCTTCCTCCTGTTTGACACTGAAGCAAAACAACAAACGAAATAATTTTAAAGAGCAACATAAAAACAGAGCAGAATATAAACAAAAGTCTGTCAATAAAGAGCAGTATGAATGGAGTTACAGAGAGTGTACTGTAGTTTAAGACAATGTTAAGAGCTGTGTTAATAAAATACAATGTGAGACAAGTTTACAAAGAGCAGCTCTATTTCAAGTAAAAGCCCAGTCAGCACTGAGTGGGTGGGCATGACTTTAGGGCATTCTGGGACACAAAGCTGTCTTTTCACACTGGGTACATGTCAGAAATTTACCTGTACATCCCTAAAGGACAAATGACACTTTGTAAACATTGTAAGAATCCTAGAAATGGACTTAAAGGAAAATATATACCAGCTTATCTGGAGACCTGGCAGCACTATCATGTCTTTTGTCTGGCTGACGTGCTGTCCTTTCACCAGAACTCCAGCTGCCCAACCTCCTCTCGATAGGCTCTTTCATTGCTGTTGGAGAGGAGCCCCACAACAACTGTGTCATCAGCAAAACTGAAGATAAGATTGCTGTGATGTTTGGCAGCACACTCATGAGTGAGCAGAGTGTACAGCAGGGGACTCAGTACACAACCCTGGGGTTCTAGTGCTCATGGTGATGGAGGAGGACATCCTGTTCTGGATTCTAACTGCTTAGTCTAGTGGTGCAGGAAGCTAAATGCTGAGCTGATATTGATGTACAGCATATAGACATATGTCCATTATACTGTTACCAACAGCATATTAACATTGTATGCAGACACCCTTCGTAATCCTTCAGTTTAAATGTTGCAGACATGTCTGCTGCTAACAAGTGTGTAAAATCAATGTACATATGGATTGTAGACAAGAACTCGATGAGTTAAAACATGACGCTGTCAGAGGACGCCATGTGAAAGTTCATGAGATATATGGCCTAGAGCCACCCTGTCTGTACGTTATATTACTATATGGGGCTAAATATCTGACATAAGCATTTTTCAAAAATCATCATTTTTTTTATATTTGAAACATTCCTCTGAATCTTTTATATATTCATTCATTCATTCCTTATATGTAACCACTTCTCCAGTTCAGGGTCACGGTATATTTTAATTATATATTTCACCAAATCACAATTACAAGACACACAATAAAAATTTCTTTACACCATTAGGGCGGCACGGTGGTGCAGCAGGTAGGTGTCGCAGTCATACGGCTCCAGGGGCCTGGAGGTTGTGGGTTCGATTCCCACTCCGGGTGACTGTCTGTGTGGTGTGTTCTCCCTGTGTCCACGTGGGTTTCCTCCGGGTGACTGTCTGTGAGGAGTGTGGTGTGTTCTCCCTGTGTCTGCGTGGGTTTCCTCTGAGTGCTCCGGTTTCCTCCCACAGTCCAAAAACACACGTTGGTAGGTTGATTGGCAACTCAAAAGTGACCGTAGGTGTGAGTGAATGTGTGAGTGTGTGTTGCCCTGTGAAGGACTGGCGCCCCCTCCAGGGTGTGTTCCCGCCTTGCGCCCAATGATTCCAGGTAGGCTCTGGACCCACCGCGACCCTGAATTGGATAAGCGCTTACAGATAATGAATCTCGCACAAGAAATGTAGCACCTGTTGTTAATTCTCCTTAGGAATGCATGACAGACTACAGAATCATGAAGGTGATCGTGGGACTAAATAAAGTACATATAGAATCAGGATTGACGTGCACTTTTTTAAAGGTCAGAAAGTAAACAGATTTATGAATGCTATATGAAAGTCATGGCAGCAGATTGTTTGCATTTATAATAAATATGGGTATTATTTATGTACAGTTGGCAAGGGCCATAACGGTCAGATTCATACAGTAAACACACCAAATGAACAGTAAACTCCATTGGCATCAGAGTCTCTTCAGCTCATTAATAGCACTGTGTGTGGGAGATAAAAAATGAGCTATTACCATCTCATTAAATCTCTGTAGATTACTGCTATAAATTAAGATGAGCAGAAATGTAAACGGGTCAGTCTGACCAGGACGGCTTAAAATGACCTGTGTTCATGTTAATAGCAAAGCTGGCAGAAGCCAATTCAATGTGACATATTGCTATCCATATTTATGCTTAAATATAGTACATTTTAATATCCATTGGAAGATATAGACATATAAAGTCTCATTCGCTCTCGCAGTGTTTCCCTGAGCAAAAATGTGCTTGCATTTGCATTGGCCAAGCCATCTGCATAGAGTCCCTCACTGGGGGAGGATAACATTATTCAGTGCAGCTGCACTGCTAGAGGGGTGAAGTTGTAGAACCTGCACGTTTGTACGACCCTTAGACACCCAACAGCATCCTGTGGGCAGCATCCAGTGGAGCTACTGCCTTTGATTTTACATCTACAAGGTGGACCAGTGGCGGCACGGTGGCGCAGCAGGTAGTGTCACACAGCTCCAGGGGCCTGGAGGTTGTGGGTCCGAGTCCTGCTCCAAGTGACTGTCTGTGAGGAGTGGGGTGTGTTCTCTCTGTGTCTGTGTGGGTTTCCTCCGGGTGACTGTCTGTGAGGGGTGTGGTGTGTTCTCCCTGTGTCTGCGTTGGTTTCCTCCGGGTCACTGTCTGTGAGGAGTGTGGTGTGTTATCCCTGTGTCTGCGTGGGTTTCCTGCGGGTGACTGTCTGTGAGGAATGTGGTGTGTTCTCCCTGTGTCTGCGTGGGTTTCCTGCGAGTGACTGTCTGTGAGGTGTGTGGTGTGTTCTCCCTGTGTCTGCGTGGGTTTCCTCCGGGTGACTGTCAGTGAGGAGTGGGTGTGTTCTCTCTGTGTCTGCGTGGGTTTCCTACGGGTGATTGTCTGTGAGGAGTGTGGTGTGTTCTCCCTGTGTCTGCGTGGGTTTCCTCCGGGTGACTGTCTGTGAGGAGTGTGGTGTGTTCTCCCTGTGTCTGCGTGGGTTTCCTCCGGGTGACTGTCTGTGAGGAGTGTGGTGTGTTCTCCCTGTGTCTGCGTGGGTTTCCTCCGGGTGACTGTCTGTGAGGTGTGTGGTGTGTTCTCCCTGTGTCTGTGTGGGTTTCCTCCGGGTGCTCCGGTTTCCTCCCACAGTCGGATTGGTGACTCAAAAGTGTCCGTAGGTGTGAATGTGTGTGTGTGTGTGTGGACATGGTGAAAGTAGGTTAACAAAGTATGCAGAGCAACAGATGGTCTGCAGTCTGTAATTGTAGAACCACAAAGTCAACTGGACAAAAGTCTTTTGATTAACTTTGTGGCATAAACAAGGAGACTGTGGCGTGTGAATCTGAGAGAGAGTCTCTGTAAGCTCTTTACAGGCTCAGAGTGGATCCGATGTCCTTTACGGGATGTTCTTCAGGCAGTCGCTTACAGCCCTTTCTGGCAAGGATTCCGTTTCTGTGAACAGATGTCAGAGAGAAAAAAATAAAAGACCATTTTCCGTTGTTTTTCTCCTCTGTCTGCAACGAGAAAAACCTAGATTAAGCAGAAATCTTCCCTCTGGGGACAACTGAGACAGTAAATATTCAACTCTGTCCATTGCTTATGCAGTAACTGCATCCTCTGAGGTCTGGGGCTCATCCAGCTCTGACTCTGGTCCAATCCCTGTTTAGACGCCGCTCATTTATTCCAGTCACGTGAAGCAGAAGTGCAGGGTTGTCATCTGCTAGTTCAGCGTAACATCTTTCACCTGAGCACACTCTGACTGTCAAAAGCTTGGGGACATTTTACCTCCTTTTATAATTCTCTAAATAAATGTTAACATTCACAGTTGCTTTCTAATTAAGAAAGAACAATCTTCAAATCTTAGCGCAACATCTTTTCTTTCTTTGTGGTCCCTTGTCTATCCAAGATTTTTTTTTTTCAGAAATGAAGAGTGTTAATTGGTAGATTTTCTCACTTTCTGCAGTGACAGTTTCTAATCTAAGCATGATTTAAATTAGATGTTAGGACATTTCTGTGAATGTTATTTGAAATTCACAATAGCACTGGTATGGCCAGGTACTGATGATGTTGATGTTATTCAGTTCAGGGTCGCGGTGGGTCCGGAGCCTACCTGGAATCATTGGGCGCAAGGTGGGAACACACACTGGAGGGGGCGCCAATCCTTCACAGGGCAACACACACTCACACTTAGGGACACTTTTGTGTCAATGTGTGTTTTTGGACCGTGGGAGGAAACCTACACGGACACAGGGAGAACACACCACACTCCTCACAGACAGTCACTCGGAGGAAACCCACGCAGACACAGGGAGAACACACCACACTCCTCACAGACAGTCACTCGGAGGAAACCCACGCAGACACAGGGAGAACACACCACACTCCTCACAGACAGTCACTCGGAGGAAACCCACGCAGACACAGGGAGAACACACCACACTCCTCACAGACAGTCACCCGGAGGAAACCCACGCAGACACAGGGAGAACACACCACACTCCTCACAGACAGTCACCTGGAGGAAACCCACACAGACACAGGGAGAACACACCAAACTCCTCACAGACAGTCACCCGGAGGAAACCCACGCAGACACAGGGAGAACACACCACACTCCTCACAGACAGTCACCTGGAGGAAACCCACACGGACACAGAGAGAACACACCTGACTCCTCACAGACAGTCACCCGGAGGAAACCCACGCCGACACAGGGAGAACACACCACACTCCTCATAAGACAGTCACCCGGAGGAAACCCACGCAGACACAGGGAGAACACACCACACTATTTACAGACAGTCACCCGGAGGAAACCCACGCAGACACAGGGAGAACACACCACACTCCTCACAGACAGTCACCCGGAGGAAACCCACGCCGACACAGGGAGAACACACCACACTCCTCACAGACAGTCACCTGGAGGAAACCCACGCAGACACAGGGAGAACACACCACACTCCTCACAGACAGTCACCCGGAGGAAACCCACGCAGACACAGAGAGAACACACCACACTCCTTCAGGCTTGCTGTGTTTGTTTTGCTCCGTTTTTATGTCCTCTTTGTATTTTTACATAAACGGTGTTAGAGTGCTGTCACTGGAGAGACTCAGATGAGGAGGTGGAAAAAGTCCTTTGTTTTCTGAGAAAAATAAATAAATAAATCAATACATAAACCCTGTCTGGATGGTCTTGTTTCACAGTTTGTAGGTTGGTAGGCTACAGATCCCAAAATTAACAGGTACATGCACTGAACAAGCACATTTTCCTATGTCCCCTCATTACATTAGGAAATAGCCATAACTGCTCCGCCCTGTTTCAAATAAATTCTTTCAAATACAGTTTTCTTCAGAACACTGTAAAACTCTCTTCCTCGCTTTACTGCTCCCAGAGTGGCTATATGAAAAGCTCTGACACAGAAGATTTTAATAAAAATTGTGCTAATGCAAAGCCACTGTGAAGGCGCCTCTTCTGCTCTGACTGTCAGTGTGGGCTCCTCCATGACCACCCACATTCATTTCCTTTCTTGGATTTTTAATACGTTTCTCTGGAGGCTCAAATTTTGTGAGAGTGACCCGGGCCCATATCCAAAAAGCCCTCTTTGTGGCATTCAGCCTCAAGTATATTAGTGAGGTCTGCATCACAAAAGCCACTTCAAATTCCCCAAAAGGTATTGGATGGTGCTCCATCACATCCACTTCTCCACAGTCTGACGCTGCGGGGCTTTACGCCTCTCTAGACGACAGTTGGCTTTGAGTGTGGTGACTTTAACATCAGCTGCTCAAGAGCATCTCATTACAGTTCATACTTTTCTAGAGGGGATGGGAGCTCGGTACACGTGTGCACACTGGACAAGGAGCTGAATGCATTCAGGGGTGTCTACACACTTTTAGACATCGTGTTTTCCTGTCCATATGACGGTGTTCTTTGAGATTCTCTTACTGTAGAATGGGCAAAGTAAAATGAGTATGGATGTATGAAGATTAAACTCTTTAATCTCTTTTCTCAGCCAGCTGTTCCTACTGGCCCGTGGCTCCATTTGTGCTGCAGTGGTGCTCTTTGTGATGATCAGATCCATCACAACTCAATGTTTCAGGAGTGGTCCCTAGCTCTCCTCCAGACACATGTCATCATTAAACACATTTCACCACTAAACCGCCCCGTTTCCCAAAAGCTCCCCTGTCTAACGAGAGTCATTACCTGCTTCAGAGAGTGTTCAGAGTGATATTTTCATCTAATGATGATTCCTCACGCTGCAGTGCTTTTGGGAAACCAAGCCCAAGATTGTTATGGATGGCCTGTGTGTCTGTCTCTCTCTCTGTCGACTTGTTAGGGTGTGTGTTTGTTGAGGCTCTGTCTCTGTGTTTGTTTTTTTTTTGTTTTTTTTTAATCTGTGTTGGATTTGTGGGCGGCACGGTGGCGCAGAAGGTAGTGTCACAGTCACACAGCTCCAGGGACCTGGAAGTAGTGGGTTCGATTCCCGCTCCGAGTGATTGTCTGTGAGGAGTGTGGTGTGTTCTCCCTGTGTCTGCGTGGGTTTCCTCCGAGTGACTGTCTGTGAGGAGTGTGGTGTGTTCTCTCTGTGTCTGCGTGGGTTTCCTCTGGGTGACTGTCTGTGAGGAGTGTGGTGTGTTCTCTCTGTGTCTGCGTGGGTTTCCTCCAGGTGACTGTCTGTGAGGAGTGTGGTGTCTTCTCTCTGTGTCAGCATAGGTTTCCTTCTTGTGACTGTCTGTGAGGAGTGTGGTGTGTTCTCCCTGTGTCCACGTGGGTTTCCTCCCCGAAGGACTCAGTGGTTCACAAGCAAGAATGCGGCAAGGTTCACCACTTTGTGAACAACTGCGTGAGTAAATCGTCTAACTGTTTAAGAACATTGTTTCTCAACATACAATTGCAAGGAATTTCATCATCTACAGCCCATAATACCATCAAAAGATTCAGAGAATCTGGACAAATCTCTGCAAGTAAATGAAAAGGCCGAAAACCAACATTGATTGTCCGTGACCTTCGATCCCTCGGATGACACTACATTAAAAACCAACATCATTCTGTAATGGATATTATCACATGGTCTCAGGAACAGTTCAGAAAACCACTGTCAGTGAACACAGTTTATTGCTCCATCTACAAGTGCAAGTTAAAACTCTACCATGCAAAGTGAAAGCCAAATATCAACAACACCCAGAAACACCACCGGCTTCTCTGGGCCCGAGCTCATCTGAGATGAACTGACGGAAAGTGGAAAAGTGTATTGTTTTTGGAAATCATGGACGTCGTGTCCTCCAGGCCAAAGAGGAAAAGGACTGTTCGGATTATCATCAACACAGGTTCAAATGCCAGTATCTCTGATGGTATGGGGCTGTGTGAGTGCCCATGGCGTGGGTAACTTGCACATCTGTGAAGGCACCATTAATGCTGAAAGATACATACAGGTTTTGAAGCAACATATGCTGCCATCTAAGCAACGTCTTTTTCAAGTCTTTTTCAGGGATGTCCCTGATTATTTCAGCAAGACAATGCCAAGCCATATTCTGCATGTGTTACAACAAAGTGGCTTCGTAGGAAAAGACTGCGGGTAATAGACAGACCTGGCTGCAGTCCCATTGTAAATGTGTAGCGCATTATGAAGCACGGCACGGTGGCTTGGTGGTTAGCACGTTCGCCTCCCAGCGCTGGGATCTTGGGTTCAAGTCCCATCTGGGTGGAGTTTCCATGTTCTCCCCGTGTCTGCGTCGGTTTCCTCCCACAGTCCAAAAAACATGGAGGGTAGGTGAATTGGCTTCTGTAATAACTGTCCTGGTTTGTGAGTGAATGTGTGTGTGCCCAGATATGGATTGGCGCTCTGTCCTGGGTTAAACCCTAGTGCCCGATGCAGTCCTCCAGGTGGACGGTCGTTTCTGGTTGAGAGTACGCTGTGCGCGTTTGGCTGCCGCTTCTCACCAGTGTGTGTGAATTGAGCGTTCTGAGCAGTGTAGATTGTAAAGCGTCCTTGGGTGTCTAGAAAGGTGCTATATAAGTGTAACGATAATAATAATAATAATAAAAAAATACGACAACGGTGACCCTGGACTGTTGAGCAACTGAAGTTGTACATCAAGCAAGAGTGGGAAATAGTTCCACCTACAAAGCTTCAACAATTAGTGTCCTCAGTTCCCAATTTCTTATTGACTGTTGTTAAAATGAAAGGTGATGTAACACAATGGTAAACATTGCCCCTGTCCCAACTTTTTTGGAATGTCTTGCAGTCCTCAAGTTCAGAATGAGCGAATATTTGCAAAATAATAAAAAAAAAACAATAAAGTTTATCCATTTGAACATTAAATATCTTGTCTTTGTAGTGTATTTAAATGAATATAGGTTAAAAAGGATTTGCAAATTATCATATTCTGTTTTTATTTATGTTTTACACAACGTCCCAACTTCATTGGAATTGGGGTTGTACAATTCTGAAGATGTTTCCTCACTATTTGCTGCTCTCCATTCTGTTTGCGTGCTGCTAAAACCGGTATGAGTTGGTACGTGTTTACTCATTTACTGATATTGGGGCTTCGTAAAGAGTTTCTGTACAATATGCTAGGCTAGGAACAGAAACAGCATCTGGTGGTGTATAGACAATGGAGAAACCTCCAAAAGCATGAACCGAGTTGAGGATGATGCTCTATTTCTGCTCCATAGGTGGGTAATTTAGTTATTTTGGCAGCTACAGATGACTTAATTTCACAGACTGCTAACTGCATGTAAACACAGACCAAAAGAGTGCTACAAAACTAAACAACTCGAGTCACAAATGAGTTTCTGCGATACTTCAAACATTCAAAATTTAGAGAAGTAAAACAGGACGTTAAAAAGGTAAGTGAACAGTACAGTACATTTTTTTCCTGACAGTGTAACTGTGTATTGGTGAGCTTCTACTCTCTGATTAACAACGTAATCAGGTTGAATCTATATCATACTCAATCTATGCTTATCACTTAGAAATAGCTTAAGTCTCAATGGACAGTACTAGTTCCGTTCACAGTGTGGAGGACAGCTTCTGTGTTCAAATTATGTACACTGACAAAACTGGAGATGCATGTTTCTTCTTGGAGAGCCACAATATAGTCGTTACTAGAAACAATTAACTTATGAGTCCTATAGAACGTACCAATTAAAATCTCTGAGAAGAAACGACAAGTACAAGACAAGCTGGGCTTCAACATGGAACCGCTTTTAAGGGTCAACCTGGGACATCACTAACATGATGTAAGACCGTCTTCTGGTCAAGAAAAGCAAAACCATATAATCCCTCTTAAAGTACAGCGCATGGTAAAATCACAGCACTTTTATTTCTGCGGTGACTCTCATCTGAAACCAGGTCAAGTGTTTGGAATGAAACGCTTCTGAGCCTGTCCCTCGTAGCTCAAGGGAGCATGGTGCTGTTATGGTATAAGATCCCTTTGACTTTCTCCATCCCATAATTAGCCTCGCTGGTGGGTATACCCCAGTGGAGCAGTAATGTTTGACCCAGCAGAGCTGCTGGAAATGGGCTGCTTTGGAGTGGAAAAGCCTCAGATGGCTGGCAGAAATAAGGGTCCTGCACTGGAGCTGGGGAAGGTCAGAAAGGCTAGAAGTGTATAAGTGTGACTCTGGAGGCTGAAGAAACATCAGCAGCACTGATTCTTACCGATCTACTGGTGTGCAGTAACTCACGGGGCTTCTACACTCTGGGTCCAAACTTTTGTTGGCAATAATGACGGTGCATTCACTGTATACACACACACCTCTTGAAAAACCTCCACAGAAACACATGCAATGAAACTCCCACCTTGTATCTCCACGCACTGTCCATTTTATCTGCTTCACTTTGTAGTTCTACAGTTAATACACAGAAGAACAGACGGACTACTGTCTTTCTGATCCACATTTCACACTGTTCTTCAAATGGTCAGCGCTCCACAGGACCACCAAAGACACACCTCAGAGCTGCACAGACACTGTTGTGGTGGTGTGTTAGTGTGTGTTGTGCTGGAAAGAGTGGATCAGACACAGCAGTGCTGCTGGAGTTTTAAAAGCCTTGGTGTAACTGCCAGACTAGGAATAGTCCTCCAACCAAAAACAACCAGACAATAGTGTCCTTTGTTCACCGATGAAGGACTAGAGAATGACCAACACAGCAACAGATGAGCTACAGTCTGACTTTACATCTGTGAGGTGGGTGTGTAACAGAGTGGACAGTAAGTAAGTATATTATTTTTTATAAAATAATGTTATTTGCTGGATGACAATATCTGAATACTTAATAATAACAATATTATTATTTAATGAAGGGCGGCACGGTGGTGCAGCAGGTAGGTGTCGCAGTCACACAGCTCCAGGGACCTGGAGGTTGTGGGTTCGATTCCCGCTCCGGGTGACTGTCTGTGAGGAGTGTGGTGTGTTCTCCCTGTGTCCGAGTGGGTTTCCTCCGGGTGATTGTCTGTGAGGAGTGTGGTGTGTTCTCCCTGTGTCTGCGTGGGTTTCCTCCGGGTGCTCCGGTTTCCTCCCACAGTCCAAAAACACACGTTGGTAGGTGGATTGGCGACTCCAAAGTGTCCGTAGGTGTGAGTGAATGTGTGTGTGTGTGTTGCCCTGTGAAGGACTGGCGCACCCTCCAGGGTGTGTTCCCACCTTGCGCCCAATGATTCCAGGTAGGCTCTGGACCCACAGCGACCCTGAACTGGATAAGTGTTACAGACAATTAATGAACAAATAAAATAAACAAATGAATAAAACAAACTAAAATAAAACTGATGATGCTACTTCAAAAACATTTTTTATTTTGCAGAAAGCAATAAAATAGGCCATAATTCACAAAATGAACTCCTAATTATGTCCTAGTTTTGACAGTTTGATATCATACATTTCCATCAGTGCAGTTTCCCTGTTTGTAGACCTTGACTTGTGGTGAACAGAAATGCAGATAGTGAGGCTACTATCTGTGGGAATGGAGAAAGTTTTGCATGTGGGCTGTTAGTGACTTGCTGGAACACAGGCACACTTCAGAGTTAGAGGGAACAGAAATGTTTGAAGTTCAGCCAGTGAAGAAATTCATTAAATATTCAAGAATATTAAATAAGCGCCTACGTTTACATTCATGGCACAAACTTGCAGTATGTACAGAACAGGAACACTGACCTCTTGATTCTTCCTGTGCTTTCCTTGAATATTGACCAAAATAATGTTTCTGGTAATGTAGCAATTTTTGGAGAATTTGATTAGTTCATTAAATAATTCATACATTAATTCATTCATTCATTCATTATCTGTAACCCTTATCCAGTTCAGGGTCACGGTGGGTCCAGAGCCTACCTGGAATCATTGGGCGCAAGGCGGGAATACACCCTGGAGGGGGCGCCAGTCCTTCACAGGGCAATACACACTCACACATTCACTCACACCTGTAGACACTTCAGTCGCCAGTCCACGTATCATGTTTTTTGGACACCTGGGAGGAAACCCACATGAACACACCAAACTCCTCACAGACGGTCGCCTGGAGAGGGACTCTAACCCACAACCTCCAGGTCCCTGGAGCTGTGTGACAGCAACACTACCTGAAGATCCACTGTGCTTGTTTATTTTATTTTATTTTTTTTTTTTTTTTGGGGGGGGTCTCCTAGATTGTTATTGTGGATTTATAAATGTTAAATTTGTTATTTTATTTCCATTAAATATTAACTACTGATAAGTCCAAACCTGTAGACAGTTTCTCAAACGTTTGACTAAAGTGTCTTAAAAAAATGCCCATTAAAAATGTTTCTTATCAAATTTTGAAAATAAATAAATAAATAAAATGATGCTTAGATTGTTTTTGTGCTTTGGAGAATATACACAGTCTCTCAGATATGAATCATGTTTAGATCAAACTGTAATACCAGTCCTTTTCAGTCTAACAGAGAATCAGTCAGGAAACTTTCCTGGAGAGACTGCGACCCACTGCCCACCGCTACAGCCCTGTATAGTGATTTGATAGGTTAAATATATATATATATATATATATATATATATATATATATATATATAAATGAATGAATGAATAATAATAATAATAATAATAATAATAAATTTATCTTAGAGGTGGCACGGTGGCGCAGCAGGTAGGTGTCGCAGTCACACAGCTCCAGGGACCTGGAGGTTGTGGGTTCAAGCTCCAGGTGACTGTCTGTGAGGAGTTTGGTGTGTTCTCCCTGTGTCTGCGTGGGTTTCCTCCCACAGTCCAAAAACACATGTTGGTAGGTGGATTGACGTAGGTGTGAGTGTGTGAATGAATGTGTGTGTGTGTGTCACCCTGCGAAGGATTGGCGCCCCCTCCTGGGTGTGATCCCACCTTGTGGCCAGTGATTCCGGGTAGGCTCTGGACCCACCGCGACCCTGAACTGGATAAGCGTGTTCAGACAATGAATGAATGAAAAATTAATCTTATTACTAATACTTATGAACTACTAAAGTTTAGAAACTAGAAAAATGACAAGAGCTCCTTTAAATCCAACTGATTCTAAATAAATTGGGAAGAAGAGCTAAATTTATGGTTATTCATTCGTTCATTCATTTATTTTCTGTTCCTTCTTCATCCTGCTCAGTGCCATGGTTAAAGCCTGGAGCCTATTTGGAATCATGGGTGCAAGACAAGAACACTCCCTGGACAGGGCACAAGTCCATCAAAGGGGTAGAACACCCACACACCCCTGTGGAAAAAATTATACAGTCCACCTACCAATGTGTGTGTTTGGACTGTGGGAAGAAACCTGAGCACCTGGAGGCAATGCACGCAGACACAATGAGATAATACAGCACTCCTCACAGACAGTAACTAGAAGTGGGGATCCAACCCACAACCTCCAGGATCTCAGTGGCAAGTTCTAATCCGCCAGCTACAATATACATGAATATTTGACACTAATAATGATTATGATGTTAATGGATGTGATTTCCCGGTTTCAGCACACCCTCAGGCATCCTGAGAGTTGTATTTCAAACTTCCCAGGACAGTGTCTGGACAGGATCTGAGCTACACACTGACTGCTCCCAGTTCACATTTCTTTGCGGAAGATGCCATTTATCTGCCAGATTATTATCCGGTGGATGCTGGATTCTCTGCAGGGCGCATGAAAGCAGAGCCTCTATGCACTCAGTATTAATGTAGCAGTGATGCTATTTTGGTGCTGCTGCAAGGAAAAGGGGAAAAACACTGTATTATGGGATTTAGGAGATGGGGTGTTGGTGGGACGGGGAGGGGGGCTGTTCCTTTTCTTCCGTTTTTAGAGTCTCTTGAGTAAAGGCAAGCTGTGCAGTTGAGGAAGGACTGCCATATGCTTTTTAACGATCCGCCTCAAATCAGTCAAGCTAAATTTACCTCCAAACCGACATGTGGAGGACTGGTCTTTTATTACTCATTTCCCAGGCACATTCACCACGGACAAATGAATGAAGTAATTAAGCACTCCGTGCCCTCTGACCTGTTGCCATCTGCTGCTATGCTAACCTAGACACGGAACCGTTTTTTAAAAGAACCTTAATACTTGTCGGGCTGAAGTTTTCTCTGACACACTTTCACGACCCATTTCAGGAGGAGTTCAAGTTGTTCCAGTGTCATTGGCTTAACACTTATTACAACTTGGCGCAAATGAACAGATTTTCACTGAATACCACTTATAATGATTATTCCAAAGTTATGGAAGAATAGGACGGCAAAGTTCATGAGCTTAAAGTAACACTGATAAACATAACCAGGATTTGATTAAAAATATCAATAATTCATTTATTTATTTATCAAACGTGTATATAGACGTTTAAACATGATAAATTACAATTTTCATGAGGAAAAGGAATCAAACTGCTATTTGTCACTGGATTTCATGTTTCATGAAGGTACCCTACATGGTTTTTGACATGTTTAAGGGTGTCATTTGTAGTTAGGGTCCCTTGATCCAGACCATTCATTCATTCATTCATTGTCTGTAACCCTTATCCAGTTCAGGGTCGTGGTGGGTCCACAGCCTACCTGGAATCATTGGGCGCAAGGCGGGAATACACCCTGGAGGGGACGCCAGTCCTTCACAGGGCAACACACACACACATTCACCCACACCTACGGACACTTTTGAGACGCCAATCCACCTACTAACGTGTGTTTTTGGACTGTGGGAGGAAACCGGAGCACCCGGAGGAAACCCACGCAGACACGGGGCGAACACACCACACTCCTCAAAGACAGTCACCTGGAGGAAACCCACGCAGACACAGGGAGAACACACCACACTTCTCACAGAGTGTCACCCGGAGGAAACCCACGCAGACACAGGGAGAACACACCACACTCCTCACAGACAGTCACCCGGAGGAAACCCACACAGACACAGGGAGACCACACCACAATTCTCACAGTGTGTCACCCGGAGGAAACCCACACAGACACAGGGAGAACACACCACACTCCTCACAGACAGTCACCCGGAGGAAACCCACGCAGACACAGAGAGAACACACCACACTCCTCACAGACAGTCACCCGGAGGAAACCCACGCAGACACAGGGAGAACACACCACACTCCTCACAGTATGTTCAATATCAGATGCATTCTGGCTACAGGAAATGTTGATGATGGTCTGGCAGTAGATACCCAAGAACCGAGTGGTTCTCGCTACATTTTCTCAAGAGGAATCTCCTCTAATGTTTCAGAATTATAAAAAGAAGTATCAAATGTTTCTGAAAATGAGTCATCAGTCTTGGCTGCTGTAATAAGCAAATGGACTGACTACATATTGGATTAACTTTCCTTCGGATTTATACAGACGTCCTCCTAATGCACCAACTGAAACAGAGACTGACTTGATTGGGGTCAAACTACTTGTACCAGGATCAGGTGACTGACATAATAAACCATAAACGTTATTAGCCTGGCATTAACTATTCAAATATAAATCTATCCACTTCTTTTCAGAAGCAGGGAACTAATCCTTCAAAGGTTTCTTTTTTAATGTCCACATCCCCTTCTTTAAAAAAGTTCTAGGGATCATAACTTGACACAAGCATCGTTTGTCCAACAATCCCTGAAAGCACAGGATAAATAATAAAAAGGACAAGCGTTCCCATCTCCTCAAATCTAGCAAAGACAGGCCAAATAATGTCAGAGCCAATCGGCCCACGGCCTGCTATTGTCTGGGAAAACATGGGCCTGGCAGGGCTGAAAAGACCCAGCTTTCATATCGGAGTTTTTGGAAAAAAAAAGCCACAAAGCGCTTATCTCCCCTGAACAGCATCGTATTGTTTTCACGTCAGCCAAAACCTAAACGCAACAACACAGGCTGTGAAGCAGAAACAAAAACTATCCATTCGTGTGGCAGGTCTTTAAATTTTCCACTGTGTAAAAATGAGAAATGTCAGAGAACCATTGGCGTATATTTAGGATACACAGGCCTACACTAAACGCAATGCATTTGGAATACCGGGCCCTTTAACGCAGAACATCCTCCAGACGTGCACAGTTTGCTAAAAGCCCACGCTCCAAAACTGCTTGCAGTGAAATGATGAAATTGATAACAAGCCCCTCAAATTACACGAGCAGACGAGGCAGCAGCAGAAGGAACGCCGGGGAGTCCGTCTCAGAAGACTCCAGTTCACTAGCCCTTCTTCCCTCAGCACATAAATAAAGCAATTAGACTCTGTTAATCAGAAACGTAATAAGAATGTTTGTTTTAAAAGGCCAAAAGGGACTTGGGAGGTCAAAAGAATGAAAAAAAAAAACAGCAAAAGCCAATAAAACATTTAAAAGCAATCAGCACGAGAAGTGTTGGATTGATTACGTTCTTATTGGAAGTGGAAATGAGTACTAGGTTCTTTTTCCTCACTTCAGCACAGCTGGATTTCTCCATTATAGCAACAGGCTAGAGTCTACAGCAAATACAGAAAACAAGTCTGTTTGTTTCTTGTGTCCTTCCCCAAAATGACAGTTTTATTCATTGCCTGTTTAGTCCAAAACATACAAGGTAATGTGGTGAGGTTATAAAAGACACCTACATTCTATTTCAATAATGGAAGTTTAAAAAAGCAAGATGTTTTTCCAACTTCTATTTTGTAATTTATTCATTCATCCATTCATTATCTGTAACCCTTATCCAGTTCAGGGTCGCGGTGGGTCCAGAGCCTACCTGGAATCATTGGGCGCAAGGTGGGACTACACCCTGGAGGGGGCACCAGTCCTTCACAGGGCAACACACACTCACACATTCACTCACACACTCACACCTATGGACAATTTTGAGTCGCCAATCCGTCTACCAACGTGTGTTTTTGGACTGTGGGAGGAAACCGGAGCACCCGGAGGAAACCCGCGCAGACACAGGGAGAACACACCACACTCCTCACAGACAATCACCCGGAGGAAACCCACGCAGACACACAGAGAACACACCACACTCCTCACAGATAGTCACCCGGAGGAAACCCACGCAGACACAGGGAGAACACACCACACTCCTCACAGACAGTCACCTGGAGGAAACCCACACAGACACAGAGAGAACACACCACACTCCTCACAGACAGTCACCCGGAGGAAACCCACGCAGACACACAGAGAACACACCACACTCCTCACAGATAGTCACCCGGAGGAAACCCACGCAGACACAGGGAGAACACACCACACTCCTCACAGACAGTCACCCGGAGGAAACCCACGCAGACACAGGGAGAACACACCACACTCCTCACAGACAGTCACCCGGAGGAAACCCACGCAGACACAGGGAGAACACACCACACTCCTCACAGTCAGTCACCCGGAGGAAACCCACGCAGACACAGAGAGAACACACCACACTCCTCACAGATAGTCACCCGGAGGAAACCCACGCAGACACAGGGAGTACACACCACACTCCTCACAGACAGTCACCCGGAGGAAACCCACGCAGACACAGAGAGAACACACCACACTCCTCACGGACAGTCACACGGAGGAAACCCACGCAGACACAGGGAGAACACACCACACTCCTCACAGACAGTCACCCTGAGCAGGAATCGAACCCACAACCTCCAGATCCCTGGAGCTGTGTGACTGTGACACTAACCTGCTGTGCCACCGTGCCGCCCTTTTGTAATTCATGATTGGTTTAATATATTTTGAAGGAACCTGGACTTTTTAAAAAAGTGCACAGACCACAAGCAAAAACAACCAAATATGGGATGAGATTGATTTGGCTGTACATTGAGCAATATTGTTGTAAATTTAGTGCATTAACAATGGTATTATAGCCATTAATAATTCAAGTTTAAGTCTTATAAGACCAGATGGGATCTCAAATAAGAAAAACCTGGGCCTAATTATAAAAAATGAGCTAAAATGTGGGTGAAAAAAAATACTTATTAGAGTAGAAACTAATCCAAAGTCTTGTGAAGGCAGAGCTTGAAGTGGGAGGTGATGGGACCTGATTGACTACGAGTCCCCAGGCCTAAATTACGCTGGGAACATTGGGGACATGTCCCATCACTTTGTGAAATGACTGATTTTGTCCTCTCCATTTTTCTACATCTTCCAGTAGATCCCTGTACAAAATATGTGTGAAACAGCACTAAGACCATATGGATGTATGTGGTAAACTGACATCTGATATTGATTAATATGAGCAGGGATTGCATTTAAATTAACGCTGCCCATGGAGCATCTCTGTGCTGTGTTTCCTCTCCAGCTGTTCAAAAATGATCTGTTGTTTTACACAAATGATCAGAATCAGAAATAGCACTGATACCGCTTGCCATTTTTAAACACCAATAAGATAGAAATGACTCTCCTTTCCGTTAGATTTCTTGTCCCCAGCATTCATTAGCCCACGGATGTAATGCAATTTAACATGATTGAAGTGGCCCCTCCTTTTCTTTCTGCTCCAAATCTTAAAGTAAAAGATGACACTGCCTGATTGTAAGCCTTTCATTAGCCCACGGATGTAACGCAGGTGAGCCTGGCTGAGATGTCTCCTCCCCCTACAAACAAGCAAGTAAATCTACAGCCGAATGTGAGATGAAATTGGCCATTATTCACATTGTTCACAGCTTGGACGTGGTGGCTATTTCTCAGTCCATATTCTCCGTGATGATGATGATGACGCAAGAGCTGACAGTTCTATAATTATGCATCATTAAGCTCCTCTGCGATCAGCTGCCACTCTGTCAGTGTAATCACACGTGTTTGGAAGCCAGGCGTTCTGAAAACGCAATGGTGTGACAGGCGAGGCTGGAAAAAGGCCACGGCTAATGAGCTTCACTAATCAACACCTACAGTCGCCCCCCCCCACCCTCCCCAACACACAACCACACACACACATACACTTAGTCACTCCTTCTGGAGTTCTTAACACCGGGAGTTTATTACAACAGCCAGCACTGGAAGACCACCCCCCCAGCACCCCTCAGCACACAAGGTGACAGCTGAAGTCCTCACTGAGCCACTGTCCTCAAGTAAATAAATGCAATGTGTTGTCATTTTATAGTGCAGTCATTACAAATTTCAATGGGCAGCACATTGGTGAAGTAGGTGGTGTTGCTGTTGCACAGCTCAATGGTCCTGGGGTTGTGGGCTCAAACCCACGTTGGGTCACTGTCTGTGAGGAGTTTAGTGTGTTCCCCGCACTAGTTTAGGTGCCCCCGTATGGGACGGTTTGTTCCATAGGGCGAAGGGGTAACACACCACCAAAAGGGAAAGGAGAGGATTTTTTTCCCTTTCATTCTACTACAGTAAAAACCCACGGCTCAGTATTAACCAAGCTCTGCCAGACAGTTTGCATATGGTATGTATATTGTTTATGGTGAATATGGCACTGATTAATTTTGGGCACAAACCTGTATGGATACACAGAAGAGCCAGAGCCATGTAGAGAGAGAGCAATCTCCACAAATACTGTAAAGTATCTATATGAGGTGACCACAAAAATAAAACTCCTCAACGTTAGATTCCCGATTAATGTGTACAAGTGCCATGTGCCAATTGTCTAGATGGCTAGCTCTTTATTTATTCAGTGAACAAGTCACCTTTAGCAGTTATCACAACTACCGCACCCCTGAGAGATTGGGCAGGAATGGCCACTGCTGTACAGGGTGTGTTTACGTTTGTGTCCCGCAACTCTGAACAGGATGCAGCAGTCACAGAATAAATGACATAAAAGCATTTATAAGCAAACTCAAGGTGGTATTCCAGAAAGCATGATTTCTCAGGTTAGCCAGATAACTTACGCCTCAGGTCAAATATGTCCAATTTGAATGGAGCTGAGAAATGTTCCTACAGGGCCAAGCTCTCAGCTTAAAGGGTTAACTCCTTCAATAAATCCTGATTTGTAGAATAGCCCCAGGTTATTTTTGCCATGAAGACCACCACGTACTAAATGCTGACCATATTGCACCGAGTGTTCAGTAAATCATGGTTGTGAAGTTATGAGGGTGTAAGTTACTCTAATTAACTCATTAATCCTGACTTGAATATGATTCTGAAGAACAACTAGTCCACTTCTGTGGATGCTGTGATCAAGTCTGTATTGATACTAACTTACTCCTGGAGGAACTTACATCCCACTCCACATGGAGATAGCTCCTAGAACATTCATTCATTATCTGTAACCCTTATCCAGTTCAGGGTCGCGGTGGGTCCAGAGCCTACCTGGAATCATTGGGCGCAAGGTGGGAATACACCCTGGAGGGGGCGCCAGTCCTTCACAAGGCAACACAGACACACACACATTCACTCACACCTACGGACACTTTTGAGTCCCCAATCCAACTACCAACGTGTGTTTTTGGACTGTGGGAGGACCCAGAGGAAACCCACGCGGACACAGGGAGAACACACCAACTCCTCACAGACAGTCACCTGGAGGAAACCCACGCAGACACAGAGAGAACACACCACACTCCTCACAGACAGTCACCCGGAGCGGGAATCGAACCCACAACCTCCAGACCCCTGGAGCCGTTTGACTGCGACACTAACCTGCTGCACCACCGTGCCGCCCTGAATAGAACATGCTAATGCCAAAAGGAGTAGGGCTTAGGCTGGGATTGTGAGCACAATTAGGCACTCTATATTTTGGCTTAAGACACGTTTTTGTGAAAAGTCTCTCTAGCAAACCTTTATTCAAAGTCCTCTCCGTCAGTCGGTTAGAACACATCACTTGTCTATGCCACGAGTGATTAAACAGTTTGAGCACCCAGGCAGGAGTGTAAAGAAACTGAAATACACCCCAGGGCTACAGACTGAAAAAGCCTGAGGCAGTCTACACACTCACAATAAACAATAAATAGTAAGGAAACAAGCAATCAAAGAAAGAAATCCACTACATTTGAAAAGGAAAAGGCTTTGTCCAGGCTCCCAAAAATAAATTGGTTGAGATGAATGCGCAGACAAAGAAGTACATCTGGCTTGTATTTCCATTTTCTCCCACTTTCATCTTGTGGCTCCCATTTTAAACACTTATGCTCTCATTTTACCCTCCCTTTCTTGTTGTGTAGTGCATTTGTCTCCCTACATGGACATTGTAGCTTTTATATACTTCATTTCCGTACACAAAGCTGTGTTTCCTAAGCAGAACAAGCCAAACTGACAGCGTTGGGCCTTTTTGCCAACCTTACTGTGAGAAATAGCTTCTTTTTGAAAGCTGCCTAATTCACACCAGCTGAGTTCAATCTAATAAGAGCAGCTCTGCCAGCGAGGCTCCGCCCCATCACTGGGGGAAAAAATGGTTCAAGGGAAAGCAAAGAAAGCCTTCCTCTCTGTACCTTGTTTAACGCTAACCATACTCTAGACTTAGAACAAATTCAGAAAATACTTTAAAGAACAATTGAAGATGGGGGTGCAACAAAACTGTCAAGGGTGTATTCCGGCATTGGAAATATATCTGTGAGTGGGAAACTGCTAGTTAAGTCATTTTGTGTAAAACTACAATATGTTCCCCATGTCCGTGTGGGTTTCCTCTGGGTGACTGTCTGTGAGGAGTGTGGTGTGTTCTCCCTGTGTCTGCGTGGGTTTCCTCCGGGTGACTGTCTGTGAGGAGTGTGGTGTGTTCTCCCAGTGTCTGCGTGGGTTTCCTCCGGGTGACTGTCTGTGAGGAGTGTGGTGTGTTCTCCCTGTGTCTGCGTGGGTTTCCTCTGGGTGACTGTCTGTGAGGAGTGTGGTGTGTTCTCCCTGTGTCTGCGTGGGTTTCCTCTGGGTGACTGTCTGTGAGGAGTGTGGTGTGTTCTCTCTGTGTCTGCGTGGGTTTCCTCCGGGTGACTATCTGTGAGGAGTTGGTGTGTTCTCTCTGTGTCTGCGTGGGTTTCCTCTGGGTGACTGTCTGTGAGGAGTGTGGTGTGTTCTCCCTGTGTCCGCGTGGGTTTCCTCCGGGTGCTCCAGTTTCATGCAGACACAGGGAGAACACACCACACTCCTCACAGACAGTCACCCAGAGGAAACCCACGCAGACACAGAGAGAACACACCAACTCCTCACAGACAGTCACCCGGAGGAAACCCATGCGGACACAGGGAGAACACACCACACTCCTCACAGACAGTCACCTGGAGGAAACCCATGCGGACACAGGGAGAACACACCACACTCCTCACAGACAGTCACCTGGAGGAAACCCATGCGGACACAGGGAGAACACACCACACTCCTCACAGACAGTCACCTGGAGGAAACCCATGCGGACACAGGGAGAACACACCAACTCCTCACAGACAGTCACCTGGAGGAAACCCATGCGGACACAGGGAGAACACACCAACTCCTCACAGACAGTCACCTGGAGGAAACCCATGCGGACACAGGGAGAACACACCAACTCCTCACAGACAGTCACCTGGAGGAAACCCATGCGGACACAGGGAGAACACACCACACTCCTCACAGACAGTCACCCAGAGGAAACCCACGCAGACACAGAGAGAACACACCAACTCCTCACAGATAGTCACCCGGAGGAAACCCACGCAGACACAGAGAGAACACACCACACTCCTCACAGACAGTCACCTGGAGGAAACCCATGCGGACACAGGGAGAACACACCACACTCCTCACAGACAGTCACCTGGAGGAAACCCATGCGGACACAGGGAGAACACACCAACTCCTCACAGACAGTCACCTGGAGGAAACCCATGCGGACACAGGGAGAACACACCACACTCCTCACAGACAGTCACCTGGAGGAAACCCACGCGGACACAGGGAGAACACACCTGTTGAGCCACCGTGCCGCTCCCAGTAAAATGAACCATATTTAATTTAATCATGAGTTTCTAGTCTTGAACCGGCATAGTGACCCCCAGTCTTTACAAAGATGTCTAGTAAACGGTTAGCATCAAGGCAGACCACCCCTACACCAAACGATCAAGAAGACAGCAGTGCAACACCACTCTACCACTGCCATGATTTTACTTCAACAGTGTTGCTTGGTGTATGGATGGCATTACACAACCATGATGTGTTCAAACAACTCAGTATGATAAAATGGAGTCTTGTGGAAGTCAATGTGATTGATGAGCAACTCATAAAATTACCACTGGAAACATGTTTAAGACTTTTCTTAAAACAAATAAATTAAAAGCACATTTTTAAATGCTTGGTTTGTGCAGAGAGTCAGTGAAAACATAGTCAGTGTCAATTTTTAAAATGATTTATTCTCTTCATGAATGCACTTTATGCAATGAACTTTGGCTGACTGCATCTCTGTTTTTCTGTGCTGTTGAGTGGACGTGACTGTGTGACAGACTAAAGAGGAGACCTACAAGTTGATTTTTAAAGCAAAGGCAGTAATATATGTACATAAATTTATGGAATATGGGAACACAAGACCGAAATAGACCCTTCCATCTCAGATGTTTACAGTCCAGGCAGCCGAACGTGGAAAGGTAAGTACGCCCAGTCAGGACACGCCGGGCAGGATTATTCAGGACATGCTCTAAATATTACTTAAGATCTATTATCCCTTTACTGAGTGCACGGAGGTACTCCTCCCTTTCTGACTCTAAACTTCATATACATTATACAGAGGGGGCAGCGCTGAGAGGCAGGTACATTACTTTGCTTTTAGTCAAATAAGGGTGAACAGAGGTTTGATATGTGGAATAAAACACGAGGTGATTGTGGACTGACCCAGGCCAGAAAAAAAGGTCAGGACATTAAATGACCTCCTGCAGAGAGAAAGAACATTTTATATTTACATTCGTGAGTGTTATGGAAAAGTAATAGTGAATAAAAATAATAGTAAAAGACTCAATAAAAGTAAGAGTAGCAAGTCGGAAAATATATATATTTAAATAAATATATATTTTCAACAAACGGTGGCGCAGCAGGTAGGTGTCAGAGTCACACAGCTCTAGGGATCTGGAGGTTGTGGGTTCGATTCCCGCTCCGGGTGACTGTCTGTGAGGAGTGTGGTGTGTTCTCCCTGTGTCTGTGTGGGTTTCCTCCGGGTGACTGTCTGTGAGGAGTGTGGTGTGTTCTCCCAGTGTCTGTGTGGGTTTCCTCCGGGTGACTGTCTGTGAGGAGTGTGGTGTGTTCTCCCTGTGTCTGCGTGGGTTTCCTCCGGGTGACTGTCTGTGAGGAGTGTGGTGTGTTCTCCCTGTGTCTGCGTGGGTTTCCTCCGGATGACTGTCTGTGAGGAGTGTGGTGTGTTCTCCCTGTGTCTGCGTGGGTTTCCTCCGGGTGACTGTCTGTGAGGAGTGTGGTGTGTTCTCCCTGTGTCTGCGTGGGTTTCCTCCGGATGACTGTCTGTGAGGAGTGTGGTGTGTTCTCCCTGTGTCTGCGTGGGTTTCCTCCGGGTGACTGTCTGTGAGGAGTGTGGTGTGTTCTCCCTGTGTCTGCGTGGGTTTCCTCCGGATGACTGTCTGTGAGGAGTGTGGTGTGTTCTCCCTGTGTCTGCGTGGGTTTCCTCCGGGTGACTGTCTGTGAGGAGTGTGGTGTGTTCTCCCTGTGTCTGCGTGGGTTTCCTCCGGATGACTGTCTGTGAGGAGTGTGGTGTGTTCTCCCTGTGTCTGCGTGGGTTTCCTCCGGGTGACTGTCTGTGAGGAGTGTGGTGTGTTCTCTCTGTGTCTGCGTGGGTTTCCTCAGGGTGACTGTCTGTGAATAGTGTGGTGTGTTCTCCCTGTGTCTGCGTGGGTTTCCTCCGGGTGACTGTCTGTGAGGAGTGTGGTGTGTTCTCTCTGTGTCTGCGTGGGTTTCCTCAGGGTGACTGTCTGTGATTAGTGTGGTGTGTTCTCTCTGTGTCTACGTGGGTTTCCTCCGGGTGACTGTCTGTGAGGAGTGTGGTGTGTTCTCCCTGTGTCTGCGTGGGTTTCCTCTGGGTGACTGTCTGTGAGGAGTGTGGTGTGTTCTCCCTGTGTCTGTGTGGGTTTCTTCCGGGTGCTCCGGTTTCCTCCCACAGTCCAAAAACACACGTTGGTAGGTGGATTGGCGACTCAAAAGTGTCCGTAGGTGTGAGTGTGTGTGTTGCCCTGTGAAGGACTGGTGCCCCCTCATATGATAAAGTTTAGCAACAATTGTCCATTTTTTCTTTTGTGTATGTGTGCAATTTATGGCAAGAGTTGAGATTTATCGATCATATATTTCACCAAACCTGCGATAACATCACTGCTGCTACACTCTCATGGATATCAGCTGCATGTGTCTAGACCTTTCTTTCTGCTTTCCTTGATTTTCCCTGATCTGGTTGCTACAGATCCACATGCTAGTGAACATCACCAGGATATTCACTGAGACCATGGGCTACAGATCTGGGAAAATCAATAAAAGCAGAAGAAATGTACTACATCAATTCTTCAGCTACAGTTACGTTGATCGTTTTCTTTTGGTTTATTCCGGAAAGAACCATCTCTTCTTTGTCACGTCAATAGCCACTTACCAAAAGAAAGAAAAATCATTTGACACAATATTTTGACTTTATCAAAAGTAATTTTGGAGAACTTCTATTTGCAAATCCGCTATGAAATGTTGACACAATGTAAAGGACCAAAGGGAATATAGTCGCTCTTAAAAGACACAGGCAGCCAGTAGTGTTTAAAGTCAGGACTGATCTGAGCTCAGTTGAGCTTTGTTTGTGTTAGGATCCAGGCTGCTGTGTTGTGTTTGAGTTGTAAAGTATGTGTAGTTTTTATTTAGCAAGCCCCGCGTATTACAATAAGTGCTGCCGCTGGTAACGAATGCATGTACATGTTTCTCTGTGTGATGCTGGAATAGTAACATTTTTCAAGTGATAAAAAGCTACTTTAGTGACTGTGTTTACACAAGGAGCAACTCAGAATCTAATATTACACCAAAGCGTTGTGCTTTAGATTTGAATAAAAATCTTTCAGTTTTTTCTTGATACAGTGTTAAAGGAAGTTGCTAAATACACAGAGATGCTGCTAAACCTGTTAAATGTTGATTTTGAGAAGGAGCTGAATTGTATGACTGTCATCAGCAGAGCTATGGGAGTTTCCTGATTACACTAAATAGGGGTAAAATCAACAGTTCTAAAGCTACTTTCTTGGCCTCCACAAGAAATGTGGCAATAAGTCTTTATTCTATAAACATGCATAAATGCAGTTTTTGTGAAGTGAAATCAAACCTGTGTTGTGGTATGTGAAGGCCTGCTTGCAAAGCTAAGAGTACCATTCATTATCTGTAACCCTTATCCAGTTCAGGGTCGTGGTGGGTCCAGAGCCTACCTGGAATCATTGGGCGCAAGGAGGGAATACACCCTGGAGGGGGCGCCAGTCCTTCACAGGGCAACACAGACACAAACACACACTCACACACCTACAGACACTTTTGAGTTGCCAATCCACCTACCAACGTGTGTTTTTGGACTGTGGGAGGAAACCGGAGCACCCAGAGGAAACCCACGCAGACACAGGGAGAACACACCACACTCCTCACAGACAGTCACCCGGAGGAAACCCACGCAGACACAGGGAGAACACACCACACTCCTCACACAGTCCCCAGGAGGAAACCCACGCAGACACAGAGAGAACACACCACACTCCTCACAGACAGTCACCCGGAGGAAACCCACGCAGACACGGAGAACACACCACACTCCTCACAGACAGTCACCCGGAGGAAACCCACGCAGATTCAGAGAGAACACACCACACTCCTCACAGACAGTCACCCGGAAGAAACCCTCACAGACACAGGGAGAACACACCACACTCCTCACAGACAGTCACCCGGAGGAAACCCACGCAGACACGGAGAACACACCACACTCCTCACAGACAGTCACCCGGAGGAAACCCACGCAGATTCAGAGAGAACACACCACACTCCTCACAGACAGTCACCCGGAGCAGGAATCAAATCCACAACCTCCAGATCAGATTTGTTTTTTGTTTTTTTTTTCAAACTAGGACATATGTGACCGTGCTTATCCTATGTTACCTGTGAAATAATACTTTGACACCTTTTAATACTCTTAAAAAAGATCATTTATCTAGTTTAGCTAACTTCTAACCTCTGGTTTATCATATTGAACAGTGATAGGCTCTGCTCGTTAGTGACAGACAGTGCTAAGCTGCTCTTCACAAATCACTTTTTCTCTAGATGTAGTTAGAAAGCCTATGTTTTCACTGGAAATGTGGAGAAGGTTGTATAACTGAAAGAAGCATTAACACTTAGAAACGTTTCTAAGTGCTGGAAGTTTTAAAGGTTTTATCACTTTCAGAAAATCTGCAAGCGACCATAAAATTAAAGCTAATTATTTCAGTGCTTTTAACTTTGAGTGCTTGGCTATTCATCCCGAATTCTTTCAGGCCAGCCTCTCGGTGTTGTGGGCAAGAAAGCCATCAGTCTGCTCTGGTCAGTCAATAACTCTCATCAAAGTTCAGCCTGGGAGTTATAGCTGGGGGAAATAAAGAGCTAATTAAGTCCAGTTAAAAGTTCACAAAGTTGTGTGAGTATTTTCTCCGCCTTGTTTTCGATATGCGTCGATGAAAGAGAACAACTGCAAAAGTGTAGCCGCCTTCAGATATTTTTTGTTTTTCCTAATAATCTAGTATTATCTAGAGTCTGTGATTCTTATTTATTTACTGCCATCAGTGTTCTCTCTGCAGGTCTCAGCATGTGTCAGTACAGGCAAATGTCTTGTTGCTTCATGTGCATTTGGCAACTAGAAAACAACCTTTACAGCAGCTTCACTGGAGTGACTCGCATTTTTTGTTGTCGTTGAACAAGAACTAATTTTGTCAGCTGAGATTGGATAGTGGCATTCTTCAACAATGAAAAGGGTTTTCCATTTAAAAACTGTAATATCTGTAATCTCAACGATGAAATCTGTTTGTGTTGCCATTTTTCTCCAAGGCATAACAAAGGGGTGCACAACACAATCATGCAGGCTGTACAAATCACAGAGCACTGTATGAATGTGTGCAAATAGGTCAGTGAAACAAAATGGCTCGTATAATTCAAGCTATGCAACATAGACATTAAGGACAATCACCAAAATGTCACATCAACCACAAATGGCAAAATCTTGCTTTTTATCGTCTAATGTCTCTGTCAGAAAGGTGTGGCACTTCACAAGTCGGCAATAGTATCAGGTAAAGGCATTAAGGAGGAGGCACCACACTCCTCACAGATAGTCACCTGGAGGAAACCCACGCAGACACAGGGAGAACACACCACACTCTTCAAAGACAGTCACCCGGAGGAAACCCACGCAGACACAGGGAGAACACACCACACTCCTCACAGACAGTCACCCGGAGGAAACCCGCGCAGACAGAGGGAGAACACACCACACTCCTCACAGACAGTCACCAGGAGGAAACCCACGCAGACACAGAGAGAACACACCCCACTCCTCACAGACAGTCACCCGGAGCGGGAATCGAACCCACAACCTCCAGGCCCCTGGAGCTGTGTGACTGCGACACTCCCTCATTCAGATACAGATGTTTGGTATTAAAAATCTCAATTTAACAGATTTCTTCAGAGTCACACCTCCTCACAGTAGTGGTGAAAGGATCTAGACCTCCAAAGAGTTAAAAAAAGTTACGACTTCTGTTTGTATCAGAGAAGAACATATTACACAAGCTACACACAATAGTACATATATAATGTGTGTGTGTGTGTGTACATAGGCACAGAAAATCATCACGTTGTAGTGCCAGTCCCAAAGCCCCAATATATAGGGAGGGTTGCATCAGGAAACAACTCTGTAAAAACAGTGCCAGATCGACTGTGCGGATCGCAGTTGATCCGCTGTGGCAACCCCGGATGGGAGCAGCCGAAAGAAGAAGAAGTCGTGATAGTACCCTGTCAGGACATTTTGAACAGTAAATAAAATCACAGTGTTGTTGTAGACATTGTGATTCTTGGCTCCTATCCCCTGCACTGTAAAGAAAACAGAGACAATACGCTCCTTTACAATGAACTATTTCACATCAACCCACTCTCACTTTGCTTACACCGCAACAAATGACTTACAAGAGGTTTAAAAATGGTTAGTATTTTCTTTGTTATCACTTATATAATCACTTATTGGCCTGAACTCTAATAGCGAGTGCAGGCCAAGTCATCCATGACTCTGCTTCTTTCATTGTGTTTAAATGTGTTTCATCTTTATTTGAGAATGGAGTGAGCACTGTTAGTGGTGTGTGAAAACTGGAAAATTTACCCAAAAGTCTCTGTCATATGTGTTGGTAGATTGTTTACGTATGTACACAAAGTGGGGAGTGTAATTCCTGAGGTTGTGTTTGAGGTTTGTCATCTGGAGATAGCTTTGTAAATTGGAGTTGGGCTTTGTTTTTTATTGTGTACTCTTTCAAGCTGTTGTCATGTTTTTTTTTTTTTTTTTTTTTTTTTTTTTTTCATTTCGTTCCTGTTTCATTGATTCATCCGACTTTTCAATCTAATATTTGGAACTTTTTTGCATCCCTGACGGCCGATGACTCTGGGCTTATTCTACACTGAAGAAGTTTTAAGAAGTTTCCAGGTTTTGCTAGGGTGACCAGACGTCCTCTTTTACACGGACATGTCCTCTTTTTTTAGACTTAAATAAATGTCCGCCGGAATTTCACAAACGTCCGGGATTTTGTTTTTCTAGAGCTTACATAGAACTGCGAGAAGTTTCGTTCACAAACTAGTCCCGCCCTCCCCTACTCCGATTGGTTCGCTTGAGTGAGAAGGGGGCGTGGTGAAGTAGCCTAAAATCTTCTGAGTGGACGGTCTGACTGTAGAGCTACCGTTATTGGTCGATAACCTTCTCTGTAAACATTTAATTGGTCAGTCTGCACGTCAGTAGTCCTTGTTTACGTCAGGCAAAGCTCATGTACCCACCCTCATCTCGAGCAGCTATGACGAAACATAAATGTAAGTTCTCGGATGAATTAAGAAAGAAATTCTCATGTTTTGTGTAGGACCTAAAAGCACACACAGGTTCAGCTAAGCATACAACGGCAGCGAGGGGCGTGACCTCATCACTCCATAAGCCCCCCCCCCTCCCCCTCCCGAGACGTGCCCTCTTTTTCACCTTCTGAGATCTGGTCACCCTAGGGTTAGCCAAAATTGTATGACATCATTTAAAGCTGGGGCATTAAGGGAGCGGGGCCATGCAAAGTGTCTCCTGGCATTCCCTGAAGGTAAGACCAGGTAAGAGGATATGTTGCTTTGTTTATTGTTGTTGTGGTGGTGCTGATGGAGTGTTGTGGTTGTGATTTTGCGGCTGTTTTGTGTATAAAGACAGTGTTTTTAAGTGTGTGGTGTAATGGACTGCTTTTGTGTCGGTGTAAGAGGTGGGGGTTTTACAGAGCACCACTGAACACCAGTCTCTGGCACCACACGGTGAACAGTGATTAGCCTAAAATGCTATGTTGTCATCAACTTCTTAGACACATTATTTTGTTAATTTATAAAATGTGATACAGCCTTTTCCTTTGAGCTGTTGTGTGCTACTGAATAATACAAGACATAGCAGTTGCACTCCTTTAAAGTCCAACGCTGGGGGTGCTTTACAGCCCTGCAGCTAACACCTAGCACTGGGCATGGAAAAGTTGGGCTCACGTGTAGCTGTTCCGGACAGTTATACAACTCACACCACTCACTAAAAGCGGTGTTTACAAACTTCTGGCCACATGGGCCGACAGGTTAACTAATCGAGTGATTGATTTTCTGTTCCAGACAGAAGCTGTTGTTTTATTTAATGCATCTATTTTTCCTCATCATCATCTAATTACTTTTAGTCCAGATGTTTATTCAAGAAATCGAAATGCAATTTATATATAAAGGGTTTTTTATTATTATTATTATTTAATAAGATGCATTAGCTCCAACCCTTCCACCTCAGAGGTAATATTCAGCACATTGGATATAACTGTAAATATCCCACTTTAGTTTAAAGTAGTTGTTTGTTCTGCATTCCACTGCCCCCCGGAGGTTCAACGTGGTACTACAGTTCAAAATATACTCTAGACTCTGGCGCCACACAGTGGAGCTGAGGAAGCATCATCCAGTCACAGCTAGTGCTGAGAAAACGAGAAGGAAAAACGAAAACAAAGAAGAGATTATGGGCTCCACGCCAGTTCAATTTGAGTGAGGAGAAAGGAAACAGCCCTCGATCTGCATTTAAGCTCTCACTTCTGACACAGCCAGTTTCATTACCACAAAACAGGTGTTAAGAAATGGGCTACATGTTCAATTTAGACCCTCCCTCCCCTGTTTGCAAAGCAATTCCAATATCCTCTGAGAAACAAGCAAGTGTGGCAAAAAGAAAGGAGATTCAATTGAGGCTATCTCAGTGCTTTTAGTGAGATAATCCATTCAGAATACCAAACACAGAGGGCCAAAGGAAGTTGTTACAGCTTCTGGTGCAGCCATGAATTATCACTTTGGATTGAAAGTATTTGGATTAAAATGGCTTCAAACATGGCGGCACGGTGGCGCAGCAGGTAGTGTCGTAGTCAGGGACTGGGAGGTTGTGGGTTCGATTCCCACTCCGGGTGACTATCTGTGAGGAGTTGGTGTGTTCTCCCTGTGTCTGAGTGGGTTTCCTCCGGGTGACTGTCTGTGAGGAGTTGGTGTGTTCTCCCTGTGTCTGCGTGGGTTTCCTCCGGGTGACTGTTTGTGAGGAGTGTGGTGTGTTCTCCCTGTGTCTGCGTGAGTTTCCTCCCGGTGCTCCGGTTTCCTCCCACAGTCCAAAATCACACGTTGGTAGGTGGATTGACGACTCAAAAGTGTCCGTAGGTGTGTCTGTGTTGCCCTGTGAAGGACTGGTGCCCCCTCCAGGGTGTATTCCTGCCTTGCGCCCAATGATTCCAGGTAGGCTCTGGACCCACCGCGACCCTGAACTGGATAAGGGTTACAGATAATGAATGAATGGCTTCAAACATGTGCACTCACTCATCTTTAGCAGCCTAAAGATTATCCACAAGAGGGCACTATAAATGACTTTAATTTATCGATTTACATCAATCCATATCCAAAACGGTTTTAAGGACAGGATTGTTTGTGTCTCTTTGGTCAGTGCAGTGACCCTTTGATACAGAGAGAATATTACACACTGAACAGGAAAGCTGCCCCAAAGACATTCCACATCTTTGTTTAGTCCCCTACTTGTGGTGCACTGGAGAAGAAAGAAGAACTTTTTGGGGGTCCCTGCCGAACGCTATGAGATCTGCTGCTCTAGAGTTCCCCCAAAAACCAACACACAGATACCGCACACCAACCAAACACAGACAGGCTTCAGGTTGTTGGTAGAATCTGGAGTCTAGGCCATGGAATTCTGAAATTCAAGAAATCTGTTACAAAGTGGACCAATACTAGTACAAATGAAGAACAAACCCCTTTGCAGTCGTTCCCTCTTGGCTCTGCTGTGCGTCAGGGACATAAAAGGGTCTTCTCTGAGTCAGGTATCATTACAGCCAGCGAACCACTGCACGTTCCGCTTGGATCCTCCTGCTTCTCCGGCCTTTCAACATCAAAGCTGCTGCACTTCTGACCGCCGCTCTGAGCTCTCATTACACGGCCAGCTACACCAGCACTATTCCACAGGACAGCCTCCTGACCTCTGCACCTCTGCATTCTCTCATGAAGATCACTTGAAGCTTCTTTACTGCCTCACAGTGCCAGTTCACTACTGAATTACACCATAGGACAGATCTGAAGAGGGTGAGCCTTGCAAGGCTATATCCATACAACGAAAACATATCCGTCTGTGAAATAACGTACTTGAGTAAATGTAACGACACATTTCTGACCTCTGAATTAGATCTAATGATGATTACACCCTGTTCAAAAGGTTCTATTATCCTGTGAGAAATGAAAGTTGCAGGGACTGCTTCAGAAGAGACAAAACACCAAAGCGAGACTTCTTTTCCTTCCTTTTAAACCAAGAGGAGTTATGTATTGATCTGCTCTGTCTCTGGTGATTTCTCCCTCCCACTTCCTTCCACTCTTTCACACACATATGACCGGGTCTCCCTCTGACCAAGGTCAACTACTGCTGCCGAGGGAGAAGAGAAGCAGAAGAAGATAGAGAAGAGAGGGAGAAAGGACTGCCATCAAATATGCATGTGTAACTGTCAGTTCCAAAGCTGCGATCAAGAGCTCTGAGTGATGGATGACAGAGAAAGAATGAGAGAGAACTGAAAGAAAATAGATGTGGAGCTTGGAGAAGTGGTGCGCCTTGATGTGCACCATCAACCGGCTGCTTATGGCTTCTCCGACCGAAGAATATTAAACCGCATTTCATCTCGCATCCGCTTTAACGAGGAGTGGAGAGCAAAGCTGGAGCAAGGTTACAGCAACATGCTCTCGGCCCTCCATGGCTTTTCCCAAAAAAACAAGGCCCGTGTCCCTCGGATCTGGCCTCGGCAAGCATGAGACACACTCACTTCAAAAGGCCGGAGCTGTGATTATTTGCAATGCATCTTAATAATCCTCCAGCCCTCGAGTCGAGAGGGTGAGAGAGAATGAAAGGAAGAAGACGAGGGGAACGGAGGAAAAAAAAAAGGCATGGGGAAAGTTGTCTCGATGTGGAATGCTAAAACGCTAGAGGGAAGTGGAATAGATTGACACTGGGCTTTTAGCGCCGGGGAGGTGAACGCATATCAAGCAGAGAGCTCGAGCTCTGAGAGAGCAGGGCTGTGTACACATACAGCAAACCGAAACCGGCCCTCGTTAGCAAAGGTCTGTGCTTGTGTGTGTTACTCAGAGGAAGAAAGGATCAGATCAAATGCCGGATGTGGTGGAGGGGTGGAAAGTATATGTGTAACACAAAGAACAAATGCCTTAAATTTGGCGAATAGCTAATAAGGGAACAGCCTTGACGATTTCCTGCACTTGTGAGCAGTGTTATAACAATTCCTCATTAAGAACAGTGAGTTTGAAGACAGTTTGATGCTAGATTCTATAATAAATCATGATGAAATATGATTATAGAGGGGAGAGCAGAATCTACACTGATTTATCATTGGATTAGGATCACGTACCTTGGTTCTGCAGCCCTGACCATACAGGAGGTTACAGTGGTCCACCTGTTTCTCAGCACACAAACTTACCCCAATTCCACCCTTCTGGTCATTGGTCAGGACCACCACAAAGCAGCAGAGGCGATTGGTCTAAGACTGCAAGGGAAGCACAGCTTCCCCTAATATGTCAAAAAATAAGTGATCAAATATATACTGTTGTGTGTACGTGTCATTGAATAAATATGCACTACAACGCGCTCAACTTTTGTTCAGAATCAGCTTCTTATCACTGGTAAAGACGCGGCTTTCCTCTCAATCATTCCCGCAGCTTCACAGTGCTTTAAACAGTGAGGATGCTGAGCGTCCACAGAGTTTAGCAGCGAAACGAGACGAGTCATTGGATAAATGCTGGGCTTTGTCCCACCCATCGGACGCTCAGCTTCTGCATGATGATTGGATGATCTGTCTGAGGCCGAATCCCTTTTTGATTGACAGCGAAATGAGCGAATCAGCGATCCTTTGGTGTAAAGATCCGTGGGAGCATTACATTTTCATTCTGTTCTGAGTTGAACCAGACTTTCTTAATCTTCTTAGCGGCATTTTCTTTGTTAAAAACGACTAGCGACAAATCGAGCTTCTATTTCTGGTGGGTTTTTTGTAGCTGCTTGTGTTTGGAGACTGACTTCTCTCACTCTTTCTGACTTCTATCGCAGTTTCTGTCCAGCGGGTGCTGCTGAGCCCCTCCACCGTCACAAAGCACTCACAGGCGGACACACTTCACATGGGCCAAGGCCGTTTAAGCAGCCTAGCTCTGCTGGTCATTGAGAGGACACTAGTCAAGTCCCTGGAAAAGACGCCTTGTTGGTACGACAGGGTCACAGATCATTTTCTTGAAAAGGAACGGAGGGTAGAATTTACGTATAAATAAACCGACACATTTTATGACGTAGGCCGAAATTGAGCTTCCCCTCCTTGAAAGACCAGCATCTGCCACTGCAAAGAAGGTATGATTTGGATGGTGGGTCGTTCTCAGCGCTGAAGTGATATTGACGTGGTGCTAATGTGTGTTACGCCTGTCCGAGTGGATCAGACACAGCAGGGCTTCTAGAGTTTAAACCACTAACCAAATATAACCAGCCTACGGGTGGGGTCCCCTGTGCACTGACGAAGGATTAGCAGACGACCAACACAAATTGTCCCAGACTTCACATCTACAAGGTGGCCTAACGAGGTAGGTGTGTCTAACCGAGTGGACAGCAGCACTGTGTAGAAGACTCCCATGTTAACAGATGTTTGGCGAGCTATAAACTCAGGATCAGAAGAAACTTTATCGTTTATAAGTTAAGATGTAAACAAAGTCATTGAAATCTTTAATATGCTGTGCTCCGATCTAGAGTCGAAAGTGTTCATATTTGTGCTGTTAGGAACCAGACGTCTGAGGCATTAATAGCCTCTAAAAGCTACTTCAACGAAAGCTGTTACTTCCAGTGGTTGTGAATGTGCTGCCAGACACGTCGCACTGCTTAACAATAGCTTAAGGTAAAGGTGGAAGCTCTAAATGCATTTTTCACACACACACAAGGCTTTCGATTGTGGAATATAATCCAAAGTAATGTACTGCTATTTCAGCCATTATCAACATTAAACGTAATGTTGCTGTTGAAGACATCACAACGTCGGCTTCTTATCACAACCATTTTAAACTAAATCCAGGTCAGCCATTTTCTCTGCAATACCTCGTTTCACATCATTCATTCATTATCTGTAAGCGCTTATCCAGTTCAGGGTCGCGGTGGGTCCAGAGCCTACCTGGAATCATTGGGTGCAAGGCAGGAATACACCCTGGAGGGGGCGCCAGTCCTTCACAGGGCAACGCAGACACACACATTCACTCACACCTACAGACACTTTTGAGTCACCAATCCACCTACCAACGTGTGTTTTTGGACTGTGGGAGGAAACCGGAGCACCCGGAGGAAACTCACACAGACACAGGGAGAACACACCACACTCCTCACAGACAGTCACCCGGAGGAAACCCACGCAGACACAGAGAGAACACACCACACTCCTCACAGACAGTCACCCGGAGGAAACCCACGCAGACACAGGGAGAAAACACCAACTCCTCACAGACAGTCACCCAGAGGAAACCCACGCACACACAGGGAGAACACACCACCCCGTTTCACATCAAAACAATCTAAATGTATCTCTGGATAATATTTCTGGAACTGACTTCACTATCCTATGAGCTGTAGATGAACATGGTGATGGTGCCAGGACTGAAGAATTAAAGCATGCTTTTGTAAAGCTTTTCAGGATCAGAATGTATAATCAGAATTATCCAGTTCAGGGTCGTGGTGGGTCCAGAGCCTACCTGGAATCATTGGGCGCAAGGCGGGAATACACCCTGGAGGGGGCGCCAGTCCTTCACAGGGCAACACAGACACACACATTCACTCACACCTACGGACACTTTTGAGTCGCCAATCCACCTACCAACGTGTGTTTGGACTGTTTTACGCTTTCTCTATGAAGTATGAAATGCCCTTCAGATTAAAATGATGGCCCAACTCATCAAGGGTAGCATCCAAATGTAAAAATGATGGCCAGTGTAATCAGGAAGGCGCCCTTATGAGACCGCTCTAATGCACGAGGAACACATCTGAATGAATGTGAATGTGAAGTATACCTGATACTTTAGGTGATACACTAAAGCATGTTTATGACAAACCAACTGTATGTGTGTGTGTGTGTGCATGAGAGAACTGCCTTGGTGGAGTGTTACAGTGCATGATAAGCAAGTGTACGTCTGTGCACAAAGGCAATAATGAGTGAATATCTGAGTGTGCAGCATGCGGTGTGTACTGCGGCGTTCAAACAGTTTCTCTGCACAACTGGGGCATCGCAGGGAGTGCAGTAATTACCCATAGAGCTACAGGTGTGTGTGTGTGAGTAAGGACGGGCCTAATGGCTGCTCTGTGCTCTCGGCTCAGAGCCAGACGAGGTGAGATCCGACCTTGCAACTGCCAGCTGATAAATATTTATGATTTGTTTATTCGCAGTAACTGGGGGTGCATCCTTTTCCAGCACATGCTGAAGCCGGCTGCAGTCTGAGCAGGTGAGGAGTGTGTGGCGGTCACATCTGATGGTGTGTGTGTGTGTGTGGGTGTATGCGCCAGCGAACACTGAGGGGCATGTAACATCTTTGTGAGCCCACACACACACACACACACACACCCTTTATACCGTAACACACACACAACCAACAGAAATAAACATTACAGAAGAAACTCCTATCAATGTTTTAACACACATTTAAACAGATGCAATGGCTTTATTGGACTTGCAGTAATGGTTTCACCATTTGAAGACGGATTTTGCTCAATAACACAGCCCCATAAAGAAACACACTGGCTGGAATATTGCGGATCGTCCCCCTGTGACCTCTAGAGTTGTCTCCAATGACAGCAGCAGAGACTTCAGCGTAACTTTGTTCCCGTTTCTCCTCCTACTTCTCTCCTTTGAGCACTGACTGCAGCTCGCCGCTCTCCTTCAGCTCCTGGTGAAGCAAAGCACAGCTCTGTTATGTGGGAATAAAAGAGTCCACAGCCTTTTCTGGTTTTGCATGCAATTTGCATAAGTGTTTGCTTTAAATACAAGCTACATTTACCACCCACTGTGTAAGAAAACCCTGTCCTTGAGCTCCATCCGGCTGCTGCACAGCGAAAAGACTCTAGCCCATGTGTCTATTCTCTAGTCCTTCATCAACGACCCAAGTGCCATGTTTGACTGGGCAGCACAGTGCATGTTAAAGTGTTTCCTGTGCTGTGGAGGTCTGTGGAGCTCATGCTGTGGTCAGTAAGTAGATATAATAGAGTAGGAGTATCTGATAAAACAGGTCTGTGTGTATTTACTCCATGTTTGAAGCTAGGAGCTTGCTCCATTGTGCATTTCCAATTTAGTCTCAATGTATTATTCATGCCTCTGAACATAGGGGGAACTTTACAGAGAGCAACACTGACTAACCAGGGAAAGGGTGGCTTTTTATTACTCTGTGAATGTATGTGGCCTTTTAATGCCCTCTTCTGGACAAACACTGATACTGCAAGAAGGACATCTGGGTACAGAAGCAGATTTACAGTAAACAGGACTATAACCACGACAATGAAATAAGGAGTGACATCATGAACCAAACGCCTGTGGGATTCACTTATAACACACACCACAATCGCAATGGTTCTTTAGAGGATAACGCCACAGCAAATCACTCGTTAAAATACACCTGACTCAGCTCCTCGGTAAATCAAGGTCACTGCAGCTGATTTTAAAGTGGTATTCATGGGTATAATATTATAATAGTGTTATATCAGATATTAGAATACAGGGGGTCCTCGACTTACGACGTTGATCCGTTCCTACGTCGCGTCGTAAACCGATTTTACGTAAAATCTGTACGTAAATAACGTACTGTAAGCACTTATCCGATCCTAACGCCAATCCTCCTCGGTCCCGAGCCACGTAACCGTGTATTCTTCCGCCGCGCCGCGCACACCAAACAGGAAGTTCACGTTACGACGTTTACGATGACGTTTACGACTTCAGTCGAAACAAGGCTTTATACAGTAAATGGGAGATGTGTCATAACCACGAAACATCGTAACTCGAGACTGACGTAACCCGAGGACCTCCTGTGACAGATATCTAGATCTATATCTATTATTTAATGCCTTCCTGACCTCAGCAGAGAGAGCGAGAGAGAGAGAGAGAGAAAGAGAGCGAGAGAGTGGGAGAGTGAGACAGTGAGAGAGCGAGACAGAGAAAGAGAGAGAGTGCGAGAGAGAGAGAGAGAAAGAGAGAGTGAGAGTGAGTGAGCGCGAGAGAGCAAGTGCGAGACAGAGACAAAGAGAGAGAGAGCGAGAGTGAGAGAGAGAAAGAGAGAGAGAGAGAGCGAGAGAGTGGGAGAGCAAGTGCGAGACAGAGAGAAAGAGAGAGAGAGTGAAAGAGAGAGAGAGAGAGAGAGAGAGAAAGAGAGAAAGCGTGGGAGAGAGAGCATGCGAGAGAGAAAACCTTCGAAACCAGCTCATGAAGCACTACATAACGGCCAGGTGTGTTGGGGCAGGTAGCTGATCTAAGGCACAGTGAACAGCACTGATAAAGGTCAGTGGTTCCCAGCCCTCGCCCTGGAGTCCTCCACACCTTCATCTCTCTGACACAGTCCCACTTCACCTCAGGAATGGATTAATGAGCTGATCTGTAGGACCAGGTTTTGGGAGATTGACAAAAGAGTCAAAAGAGTTTGATACTGCTACCTTGATGATATCCAGGCCTCCGATGAGCTCTCCTTTCACATAAAGCTGTGGATATGTGGGCCAGTTGGAATACGCCTTTAGGCCCTGCCTTACCTGAGGGAAAAGATGCAAGACTGAACTGAGTACAGCATTAATTCACATTTCATTAAAACAAGGCGTAGGCGGCGTTAGGAAAATATAGAATTAACAAGTTCCGTATGCACAGGATTATCGTTTTTATACAGCGTTAACATTAGGTACAGTTCTAATCACACAAACGTCATGAGATCCTCATTAGAACATGCAAATTATCAATCTTTATATACGGAGGCTAACTCACAGCAAGTGTAATAGTGTCAACAGAGACTCTGTAAGAAACTACAGTACGTGTGAGATGAGGAAATTCAGCCTACCTCCTCGTCTCCGAGAATATCAAAGGTGTCATATTCAACGCTGCAAAAGAAAAGGAAAAAAACAAACAATTCATACATAATGCTATTAAATATTATAAATTATTCAAATTAAATGCTAATGAATCGTGCATAATTAAGAGTAGACACGTGAGCTAAACGAGACAAGGTGAAGATGTAAAAGGGTTTACCCGGTGCTGTTCATTATTTCGAGTATCTGACGGCTGAATCCGCACTTGGCGACCTAAATCCACAAACACACATTAGGGAAGGTGGAACACGGAGAGAGGAATGAGTGCAATCAGAGGAAGCATGGATTTAGTCTTCAAAACTCTCCCTGAAGAGGCACTCCACTCTCTCAGTCTGTTGGAAGCTCAAAGGGAACTGTGGATTTTCACAGCCAGCCGTCGCTAACTCTTCAGACCACAGGCTGCTACCAAACCAGGCTTTCATTTAGCAACGTGCAACCGCTCCCGTCTGGAAAGTCTACACTTTAGAACTGTCTCCACTGCCCGAGAAATAAGATCCTTATCAACAAGGAATAGACGTGTGTGTGTGTGTGTGTGTGTGAGAGGGAGAGAAAGAGATCTCAGGAGAACAGGTTTAAAACTACTCCAAAGAAATGCTTTCATGTGTGAGCTGTAGAAATCAATAGTGATATGAAGAGAGAGGTGAGGGGTCTTTCTCCCCCATTAAAGATGGAGAACTCCAGCTCTCTCCACTCTTCCAGGCACACAGCATTGATTTCCTGTAAGGCGCGGTTTCTGGGCGGCTTCTCTAAATGTACGGTAACGTCTCTCTCTCTGTCTTTGCTTTTAATTATCTTTAAGGAGTGAGAATAAGAGCCCCGACGTTGAGAGTGTCATCCTGTGTGCTCAGTGCTCGGCGTACTGGGTCTACATGTGGGATCTAAACATCTTAAAGATGATGAAGCAAACGCTGGCAGCGCTCAATGAAAACCAGTAACTGTCGTTAAAACAATACGATTTTAAACTGAAGAAGAATGACTAGGGAAAATAGTAATGGATGGTGAATAAAAGAGGGACAGAGGAAGTTAAAGAGAGAGAGGAGTGGGTTTTGCATTCACTGATTTTTTTTGCAAATGATGAAAATGCACATAAAATAACCCTGAGGGGAAAATGCCCTAAATAAATAAATAAATAAATAAATAAATAAATAAAAACCCCGCCCAAACACTGCAAAAAGTAGTTTTAGAATGTTGGACTGTGGAATTGCAAATAAATTAATTAATTCATTAAATAAATAAAATAAAACTAATGAAAAGTGGCTTTGCGAACAAACCATGACATTTCAACTGGTTCATACACACTGCACAACTACAGACTTCTAAACACACACACCCCCAACTGTCCTCTTCCTCTTCTTTACTGTGTATGACATTTGTGAAATTTCTATAGAAAGAGAGCGAGAGAGAGAGAGACAGAGAATGAGAGCGAGAGAGAGAGCGCAAGAGAGAGAGAAAGAGAGAGCACGAGAGAGAGAGCGAGAGAGAGAGACAGACAGAGAGAGAGAAAGAGAGAGAGCAAGAGAGAAAGAGAGAGAGAGTGGGAGAGCAAGAGAGAGAAAGAGAGAGTGAGAGAGAGAGAGAAAGAGAGAGAGTGGGAGAGCAAGAGAGAGAGAGAGAGAGAGAGAGCGAGAGAGAGAAAGAGAGAGCAAGAGAAAGAGCGAGAGAGAGAGAGAATGAGAGAGAGAAAGAGAGTGGGAGAGCAAGAGAGAGAAAGAGAGAGTGAGAGAGAGAGCGAGAGAGAAAGAGAGCGAGAGAGAGAATGAGAGAGAGAAAGAGAGAGAGTGGGAGAGCAAGAGAGAGAAAGAGAGAGAGCACGAGAGAGCGAGAGAGAGAGAGTGAGAGAGCGAGAGAGAAAGAGAGTGAGAGAGCGAGAGAGATCACGAGAGAGAGAAAGAGAAAGTGAGAGAGAGAGCGAGAGAGAGAGAGCTGAATAAGAATGCAACCTCACTCACCTCTTTGTTTCCTTTCATAAAGAGCATGACCGGACTTTTGTTTATGAGGGATTTCAACCTGTTGGAAGATGATTTGTTAACTTTCTGGACCCAAAAATGATCCTTATTTAAGTGCATTATATTCTTAGGCGTGTTACCTATGCTCCAGTGTGACAGTCTTGGGGAAGGTATTCTCAATCTCACCAGATCCGACCAGCTCCTACAGAAGCAGATACAGAGATGCCTCTGAAACAGCAGCTCACACACTGAACAATCACACACTCTTTCATCCCTCTGTAGCTGAAAGCACACACATACACTCTACCCCAGCTAAGCGGCACCCTGCAGAGCTCCTTTACCGCTCGGCGCAGGTGAACTGACTCTCTTAATGAGGGAGTGGTATTTCTCCAACAGCAGGAGAAAGAGAGAGGGACTGAATAAACGAACAGGTCTGTTGTTGGCTAATCTATATCTCCTCTCTCAGCAGGGGCGCTGTGCTCGCTTTAAGCAGAATGAGCTCGAAGGGACTGTAAAAATCACCACACTGGATCTAAACAACAACACACACACGCAGCCTCAGACCATCAATGAGCGCGCACCGTTCTCTGTTCATCCTCAATACCATAGCCTGCGCACACAGAGGGACCTGTAATTTGAGCTTTCTTCCACAAGCCTGGGTCAAAGTCCAGTCAAACTTCTGGAAAAGTTGAGAAAGCTTCCCAGCTCTCACCCCAGGCCTGTGGAACAGGTTCGAGAGTTAAGATTGTTTCTAACAAAGCCCCTGCTCCATTACAAACAACCGAATGTTCAAGTTTGCATGAACATTTCAAGTGTTTATTATTGTGTATTGCAATGCGCAAATGGGCAATAATAAATAAATTATGTGAAATATGATAATGTTGAAATGGATGCCAGTAAACACATTCATTCATTTATTTATTCATTTTCTGAACTGCTTCAGAGGAGTGTGGTGTGTTCTCCCTGTGTCTGCGTGGGTTTCCTCCGGGTCACTGTCTGTGAGGATTGTGGTGTGTTCTCCCTGTGTCTGCGTGGGTTTCCTCCGGGAGACTGTCTGTGAGGAGTGTGGTGTGTTCTCTCTGTGTCTGTGTGGGTTTCCTCCGGGTGACTGTCTGTGAGGAGTGTGGTGTGTTCTCTCTGTGTCTGCGTGGGTTTCCTCCGGGTGACTGTCTGTGAGGAGTGTGGTGTGTTCTCCCTGTGTCTGCGTGGGTTTCCTCCGGGTGACTGTCTGTGAGGAGTGTGGTGTGTTCTCTCTGTGTCTGTGTGGGTTTCCTCCGGGTGACTGTCTGTGCTTTTGAATCACAAGATACACCAGGTTAGTGCAGTCAATACACACAAATCTAATTCTCTCTTCTCACCTTGACAATGTCCAAGCCCCCCACCAGCTCTCCGTTAACATACACCTGAGGGTAGGTGGGCCAGTTGGAGTAGACTTTCAGCCCCTGCCGAACCTCCTCATCAGACAAGATATCAAAGCTGCTGTACTGGATGTTGTGGTCCTTCAGAATCTGTACAATCTGTCGGCTGAAGCCTGCAACACAAACAGAGCACAGCTATTATAGGTCTGCACCACAGGTCCATTATTATTCAGTCGCTAATCACAATGAAAATTAATTTGCTGAACCTCTGGAAGGGGTATTTATTCAGGCAACAAAAAGTGGTCAAATAACTAAATTACAGTGAGCTGGCTGGGTTCCAGCAGACGGAAACCTGCACCAAGTCAGTTTTACCGTTTTAAAAGCAGCTGAGCTCACTGATCATGCCCTTTCCCAGTCTATATTCAATTGGACAAGCCCCCAGCACTTTGTTAACTCAGAGGTGGGATGTTAGCTACTTAGCAGATGTCAACATACTCAGTTGTGTCTAAACGATAGATGACGTAAGAGCCCTTGACCGTGGAATGAGTCACACACTGAGCATCATAACGACGTACAGCGCAGCACTAGAATCATGGGAAGCCACCTTTCCAAAAACTCAGTTTACTTCCTGCCCTCCCAGAGCAGAGCGAGTGTCTAGCACTGAAGTACGCCCAGCCATGTTCTAGACTCTAGCACCTAACCTAATATTACCAGGTGTTGTTTTTTAAATGCAATGTCCAGCAAAGTCACTTTCACACATTCACGGTTTTCCAGACATTACCCCGAGGAGCAGTGTGTGTTGAATGCAAACCTGGATTTTATCCTGCCAGCCCCCCTAGTACAAACCCAGGTAATGTTTGAGCGAGCCTGTGTGTGAATAGAGCGGGTAATGTTCCAGGGAATTCACGGTGAATTCATGCCTTGCCTCCTGCACACGCTACACAAGCACCTCCCAAAGCCTAAACCATGTGGAACATTTCCTGTAGCAAGATTCTGATACGGAAAATACATGGCAACCCCATTCCTCCCTGCCAGAGTGTATAGAGTTGTAAACATTCATTCATTATCTGTAACCCTTATCCAGTTCAGGGTCGCGGTGGGTCCAGAGCCTACCTGGAATCATTGGGCGCAAGGCGGGAATACACCCTGGAGGGGGCGCCAGTCCTTTACAGGGCAACACAGACACACACACACACTTTTGAGTCACCAATCCACCTACCAACGTGTGTTTTTTGGACTGTGGGAGGGAACCAGAGCACCCGGAGGAAACCCACGCAGACACAGGGAGAACACACCACACTCCTCACAGACAGTCACCCAGAGGAAACCCACACAGACACAGGAAGAACACACCACACTCCTCACAGACAGTCACCCAGAGGAAACTCACCCAGACACAGAGAGAACACACCACAGTCCTCACAGACAGTCACCCGGAGGAAACCCACGCAGACACAGAGAGAACACACCAACTAAACTGAAATAATCACAACCAATGCCTTCCTTTCAATCTTCAAATATCAATGTGTGTTTGTTGGACCGGGGTTAAAAAGATTCATGAGGAGAAATGCAGGGATGAGAGAGGAGAACCGTGCTGAGAGAGAGAGAGGCAGATTGGATACAAGCAAGAAAGAAAGAAAAAGTGAGAGAAAGCAAAAAAAAAGGAGAGAGAGAGAGATGTGTATAAGGTGATGTGCTGGGTTGGTGTAACCCCCTGCAGTAAAATACCCATTCTGATTTTTCCCCACTCACGTGGGAATTCATTATAAAACAGCTGGAGGCGGCTCACTAATGCTCATGCAGTTGGCACTATATTAACTTGTTTCTATTAGAGCAGGCAAACACGCGGTCCAGCTGCCTTCTCTGGCTCCAGGCTACCTCCACCAGACACGCTGGATTGATTGCTGAGGTCTTTCCCCCACTTTTATTCCTCCCTGTAGGGACAGACAAGAGCTTGCTAGGCCCGACTCTGCTCCAGGAGCCCGGCAACATTAAAGTCTCACTTTCTCCCTGGGAGGAGAGCTGTGTTAGTATGCACACGGAGAGAGAGAGAGAGTGTTTATAAAGATGAGCTCGACACAGGAGCAGGTAACCTTTTAATTTGAGATGGGGAGGCACATTTCAAGTGTGTTTGCTGAGAGCTTTGGCGGTTAGCTGGCCGTACATACAGGGAAGGGGTGTGTGTGTGTGTGTGTGTGTTATATCTGCCTCTAAAGCTTAAACACCACACTTTAGCCTCAACAGGACTGGCTTGCGGTCGCTGTGAAATCTCGCTGATTTGGATATAAGCCAAGCGAGTGGGAACTTCAATCACTGGCAACATTAAAAATTCCTCCGACTCCGACCCACCTACTGACACCTGGTCCAGCTTTAAATAACACGGCTGCACTTAGCAACAGGTTCTGGCTTGGATGTCACAAATGAATAAATGCAGCAGATCCTTTTCATATAAAACAGGGCTAGAGGAACTGGCAGCACATGAAACGGCGAGTCCGCGGCTGCGAGACCCACGAACCGGGGCTTCCGTGATCGGCTCGGAGAAGGAGAACGTCTACAGGAGACCTGCACCTTCTTCGCTTGACTCCATCCAGAGTCCATATGGTAATTCTTCAGTCTGCCTCGGTCCTTTATGAAATATGCATCTTGAACTTTAGTGGATGCAGAAAACACAAATAAACATGCTTTGACACTTTGAACTGTGTACGTAGAGGCACACAAGGATGTGCAGATGTTGTGGCTAACATTACATACATATTATAGCATGATGTAAACTAACAGGGCAGCCCTGGTCATCCAAGAGGGCAGGAATTTCATATTAAGCGTTTATGGTTACTATTCTGTGTAAAACATTCCCAAGAGAGGTGTACAGTTTTGTGGGAGCTCTATGAATATGTATGGAATGTAGCTATGTTTGTTCCCTACGCATGTCTCTGTTCATTACATTTACTGTGTTATTTTCTTTTATTAAAATCCCAACAGAATTCTGTCAAAACTATAGAAAATAAACATATCCCATGTCACGCAAAATCAATTCACTATGTAAAACACAGCCTTATTATCATCATCCATCCATTCAGGGTCACAGTGGGTCCAGAGCCTACCTGGAATCATTGGGCGCAAGGCGGGAATACACCCTGGAGGGGGCGCCAGTCCTTCACAGGGCAACACACACTCACACCTACGGACACTTTGGAGTCGCCAATCAACCTACCAACGTGTGTTTTTGGACTGTGGGAGGAAACCGGAGCACCCGGAGGAAACCCACGTAGACACAGGGAGAACACACCACACTCCTCACAGACAGTCACCCGGAGGAAACCAATGCAGACACAGGGAGAACACACCACACTCCTCACAGACAGTCACCCGGAGGAAACCAATGCAGACACAGGGAGAACACACCACACTCCTCACAGACAGTCACCCGGAGGAAACCAATGCAGACACAGGGAGAACACACCACACTCCTCACAGTCACCCGGAGGAAACCAACGCAGACACGGAGAACACACCACACTCCTCACAGTCACCCGGAGGAAACCCACGCGGACACAGGGAGAACACACCACACTCCTCACAGACAGTCACCCGGAGCGGGAATCGAACCTACAACCTCCATGTCCTCATCAGTGTGTCAATAACGAGCTGTGTAAATAATAACACACAAACTAACTGGCAGTCTCATACATTAGATTTAGCATTGATGCCTCAATCCCAAACATCTTGATACGATGGTGTTCTTCTTCCCCCTCCAAAAAACAGACCTGAACCTCAATTCGTTAGAAAACAATCAGAGTTTCAACATCTGTCTGAACTTCACACCTGGGTCTCGCTAATCGTTTACATCCAGTTTGATTAAAGTGGTCACTTGTGTCAAAACGAGAAAGAATCACTCACACAAAGTGTGAAAGCACACCTCAGAGAGCTTGGGGCTAAAGTGCTGTTATACATCAATACACAGATTAGCACCCCGTAGTGCTGGATCCATCACACTCACACACACACACACACACACACACTACACCACACAGTGTCTCTGGGCACTTCCTCTGTTCTTGTTCTACTGCTGCTGTCTGCGTCATGCTCATTCAGTTGTGTTATTCTACAGCTCGTATTTTCAGTCACAGTAGCACTGCACGCTTCCTAAGGAGTGAACAGCATTTTCCAAAGACGTTGGGACTCTGTGCAAAATATAAATAATAATTTAAAAATAAATAAATAATAAAATGCTACAGAAAATAATAAAAATGCAAGTTAAAACACGTTTAAAGAGGAACCCGGGCCTATTTTTTAAATATTTACATTGTGTACAGCATACAACCTTTTTAGAAAATAGCATTTACTGCCCTTTGTTTTGGACCGCACGTTAAACTCAGCAAATAAACTGTGATAGTGCATTAAAATGTACTCTCATCTGCTGTTAGAGAAATCAAGAGAACAAGCAAGTTGACAAGGAGCATCCAAACTTTTGCATATGACTGTAAATCCATCACACACCCACACAGTACACATTCCCAATTTCTACCTGAGCCTTCCTTGTGGCTTGTTTGTTTTTTGTTTGTGTGTGTGTGTTTACCGCAGCGCGGCTCCCGGGGCGATCCCTTCATGAACAGCATGCAGGGCGCAGCGTTGATGAGTTTCTTCAGTCTCTCGTTAAGCTCCTCTTTTGGGACGTCCCCCACCCCAACAGGCCCGCCCCCACTGGACGCCAGCCGCTGCACCTTATTGGTCAGCTCAGGGGCATGCGCGCCATCCAGCTTGTCAATCTTCTGGCCGCCCTAAGGCCCATCCAAAAAAATAAATAAATAAATAGCAACACACCATAAGTGCAAGGCTGGGGGGGGGGTGGGGGAGTTTGGGGAGAGGGGTGCGCTACACCATTAATTTTTCAGAGTGCTAGACTGTTTGTTAGTTTAGATTGTTTGGAGGGAAAAAAGGAGGAGGGGAGGTGAATGGAAAGTGCAGGGAGGGAGAAAAAGAGCGGAGTGAGAGAACGAGAGAGTGAGAGAGAGAGAGAGAGAGAGAGAGAGAGGTGGGGGCCTCCAGGCACCTCTGGCTCTTTGGCATGTTAAGCTGTGAGTGAAAGGCAAGCTGAGCAGTGTGATGTGGGGGTTAACCTCTGATTATTTCTCAGTTGATTGATCCTGACATCGTGTTGGTCTTTACCTCTAAAAGCTTGATCGTTAAATCCATTCACGGGGCTCTACGGGCTGTACTCTGGGCCTTTTTCATAACGGCACCACAGAGGCGTAACAATAAACACGGCAGAAATCAAGCTTTAAATATTTGGGAATAACAACTAAACCTAAGGCTAGCTTCTAAATACAATAAATATCCATTAACTTAGAACATGTTCGCTTCCTTTTTTAATGCAGTGGTTCCCAAAGTAGGGGCGGAGCTTCGTGGGCGCAGCACATTATATGAATTATTTTGTTTGTTCAATAAGTAGTTGCAGTTTTGTGTGAATTACAATATTTAAATAAATTCCAGTGGAGTTTGGAAGCAAACGCTTTGTGTGTGTGTGTGTGTGTACAAAATGGAGGTACCTCAGAAACGTTTGGTAAACGCTGCTTTAATGTGTCACATGCATGTTCATATTTAACAGGGTTTGATGAAACGGCGTATAGAAGACTTATTTACTATACATTTATTTTGCTTCTTTACATTAACATCCACTAATGTTTGAGGTGTTGAAGTTGTTAGTTCACATATGCAGCTTTTAATATGATGTTTTCATGTAGGACAGGCTCCAAGATACGTGGAACCCACAAGACAAAATTTTAAAGAACCACTGTTGAAATTACAGTCCCTGATTAAACAAGTTCAAACACATTCATCTGGATATCACATTTCATTCGTTGTTAGTAAGGGCTTATCTAGTTCAGGGTCGCGGTGGGTCCGGAGCCTACCCGAAATCTCTAGGTGCAAGGCGGGAACACACCCTGGAGGGGGCGCCAGTCCTTCACAGGGCAACACACACTCACACCTATGGACAGTTTTGAGTCACCAATCCACCTACCAACGTGTGTTTTTTGGACTGTGGGAGGGAACTGGAGCACCTGGAGGAAACCCACGCAGACACAGGGAGAACACACCACACTTCTCACAAACAGTCACCCGGAGAAAACCCACGCAGACACAGAGAGAACACACCACACTTCTCACAAACAGTCACCCGGAGAAAACCCACGCAGACACAGAGAGAACACACCACACTTCTCACAAACAGTCACCCGGAGAAAACCCACGCAGACACAGAGAGAACACACCACACTCCTCACAGACAGTCACCCGGAGAAAACCCATGCAGACACAGGGAGAACACACCACACTCCTCACAGACAGTCACCCGGAGGAAACCCATGCAGACACAGGGAGAACACACCACACTCCTCACAGACAGTCACCCAGAGGAAACCCACACAGACACAGGGAGAACACACCACACTCCTCACAGACAGTCACCCGGAGGAAACCCACGCAGACACAGAGAGAACACACCACACTCCTCACAGACAGTCACCCTGAGGAAACCCACGCAGACAAAGGGAGAACACACCACACTCCTCACAGACAGTCACCCAGAGGAAACCCACACAGACACAGGGAGAACACACCACACTCCTCACAGACATTCACCAGGAGGAAACCCACGCAGACACAGGGAGAACACACCACACTCCTCACAAACAGTCACCCGGAGGAAACCCACGCAGACACAGGGAGAACACACCACACTCCTCACAGACAGTCACCTGGAACGGGACTCAAACCCGTTTAAAGCTACACCTTGCTGGGATTATGAAGCTGGTGATGAAGCACCTGCTGAAAGTGTGCTATTAAACAAAATGGCTCATGTGCACTGACAGCACATCTCAATGTTTGAATGTTATATATTTAAAGGGTTTTCCACTTTCGTGTGAGGTGAAAGAAATGCGGGACAAGTCGTCGTGAGCAATATTTTCCTGAAAGTTTTGATAGCAATGATTTATAATCGCTTATAAATTTGAAAAGCATTTATTGGAATAGAAGTGTTCAATAGGTGTGAAATCATACCTTGAAAAAGAGGAAAGTAGGAACTGAGCTGATCTCATATTTCTCAGACACCTCAGGGACTGCTTCAGCCTCCAGCTGTGTGTGTGTAAGAGAGAGAGAGAGAGAGAGAGAGAGAGAGAGAGAGAGAGAGAGAGAGAGAGAGAGAGAGAGAGAGAGAGAGGAGGCAGTGAACAAGAGAAAATCTTGGCACACTACTGACCTGGTAAATTTCCAGTCATATTTAGCCACCTGATATTGAAATCCATAAATCACTGACCCAGGTTATGTCACGGTTGCAGTAGTTACCCTCTACCCCAGGCTAATGCTGCAGTTTGGGTTTCTGACAAGAGCTATGAGCTGCAGGACCATAACTGACAATCCTTGACTAGGAAACGGCTGGGTAAATTAGGACATAAATAGGGCCACTACTCCACAGCAGCACTGTTTGGTCCCAGTGAAAGAATGTGTGTGCGCTTACATTCCAACAAGAGCCATATAAACTGTGCGAATGTAAATAACAGTAGTAATTAATTTGAGACAAACTATTGAAAACTGAAGAATTCTACAACACAGATCACAATCTAAAAGAAGCCAAGTTAAATGTGAATTCTGAATGGAATCATCACCAGCTGTTCTGTTCTGTTCTCCCTGAAACAAAGGTAATATTGACCTCAGATGAGAAGATCGCCCTCTAGTGGTCTTGAGAACACAAGGCAAACGAGGTCATACCAAGCCTTGGGCGATTACACAGTCTCTGCCCTGCTGTAACTATTAGAAATCTGTACACAAGGTGTGTGAGTTCCAAATTAAAACAGTAAAAAAGTGTTTATTACAAATCCAATTTGGCTCAACAATAATAATAATAATAATAATAATAATAATAATAAAAACAGCACATGAATGATTCATTTGCAGTGTTCAGATTAACTGTGGTAAATGTGGGTCGTTTATTTAACGACCTGAAGTGTTAATATTTATGTCATTAAATAAACCAACTATTGAGTGTGTTTACATTCATTCATTCATCGTTTAAAACCGCTCGTCTAATCCAGGGTGGGTCTGGAGTCTACCCGGAATAGTGTGTGATAACTGCAGAAAATCTGATTTTGTGAGTAATTTACATCTGATTTCCGCTTTGTAACAGCCAATGATATCACATAAAGACATGCTGGGGTTTCTTTGTAAACAGGGACCCAATTTACCTGCTCCTTTTTATATAATTATAATATTGCACAGTGCTGCTCTCTTCTCACAGCTTTGTCTACACTGATGCCTAAACGTTTTTTTTTAAATCTGTTCTTGGACGCAGCATGTCCTCCTCCATTAAGGACAGAGACCCGAGCTTCTGAATGCTTGTAAGGACTGGTGAGAGAGGGAGGTAGCTGATTAATCAGATACAGAATGATGAGGGAACTTCAGAAAATGTGTTGGTACTCTGTATAGTTACCGCTGCACACACAGAGAAATCCGAAAGAAGTCGCGGTATGAGTTTACAGGATCTGAGAACTCATCCAACTCTCTTTTTTTTCTTAATCTGTTTCTAGACTGGCGGCACGGTGGGTTTCCTCCGGGTGCTCCGGTTTCCTCCCACAGTCCAAAAACACACGTTGGTAGGTGGATTGGCGACTCAAAAGTGTCCGTAGGTGTGTGTGTGTGAGTGAATGTGTGAGTGTGTCTGTGTCACCCTGTGAAGGACTGGCGCCCCCTCCAGGGTGTGTTCCCGCCTTGCGCCCAATGATTTCAGGTAAGCTCTGGACCCACCGCGACCCTGAGCTGGATAAGGGTTACAGATAATGAATGAATGTAAGAGTAAGAGTAAAGTCTAGAAACATTCATTCATTCATTCATTATCTGTAACCCTTATCCAGTTCAGGGTCGCGGTGGGTCCAGAGCCTACCTGGAATCATTGGGCACAAGGCTGGAATACACCCTGGAGGGGGCGCCAGTCCTTCACAGGGTGACACAGACACACTCACACCTACGGACACTTTTGAGTCGCCAATCCACCTACCAACGTGTGTTTTTGGACTGTGGGAAGAAACCGGAGCCCCCGGAGGAAACCCACGCGGACACAGAGAGAACACACCACACTCCTCACAGATTCCAGAGTGGGAATCGAACCCACAACCTCCAGGCCCTTGGAGCTGTGTGACTGCGACACCTACCTGCTGAGCCACCGTGCCACCCCTTACTCTTACACGACTGCTCAAATAATCAGATAACTTCAGAATTCTGATTAAGAATGAATTATTAAGTGCCTGTAAATGCACTCATTGATTGACGCTCATTAAATACAGACTTCTACAATTCAGAAACTCTAAATAACTTATTCAATAACAGAGGGCGAATTATGGAATGGCACTGGTGAGGATCTCCAGGACAGTGGCTGTGAGCTAAAATAGAAAAATAGAGTCAGCACACTTCAGTGAGTCAAATAAATACATGTAATAAGTGTTTTAAATGGTCCATTTGCTCTGTACAAAACATGACTACCTTATTGGATCGACTCCGCTCAGGTTAAGAATTTTTAAACATAGGTTTTCAAAATGGTGGGCATTATGTATTAGCAAAGGTGTAAGGTATAGATCCTTAAGAAAAGGAGGGGTTTAGTTTTCATTTCATTTAATGGAACCCTAATAACGACTCATTACTGTTTCATTTTCCCCCAAATCTACCTTCAAAATGCACCAGATGTGTGACAAAAAAACAAAGAAAAAACTACTGAATAGAAGACAGCAGTGAACAAACCTTGACAAACATTATGTTTTTGTGTTGCTTTGCTAACTCCTCCATGACATCGTTCATCTGAGAGCACTGTGGAGCCCATGGTGCATGGAAATGGACAACTGTGAGAGGACTGACCAGAGAGAAAAAGCTGGTTACACTTTAATTACATGTCTTACAAATGCACTGATACCATGGAAGTTACTTTTAGTAATGTACTGCACATGCATTCATTCATTCTGTTTATTCATCTTCATCCTGTTCAGGATCATGCTGTGTGTAGAGCCTGAGCACAAGGCAGGAACACACCCTGAACAGAATGAGCAATTGATCTGAATGGGAGAGAATACACTGCGCATTATTCTCGCCTGAATAACAACACTAGGGAAAGGATTTGGGAAATATGTACTTTGTAGTTCTACAGTCTACTGAAGTCCATCTGTTGTTCTGTACACATTGTTTGCTCCGTTTCACCCTGTTCTTCAATGGTCAGGACCTCCACAGAGCAGGACTGAGTTGGGTGCTGGATCATTGTCAATGCTGCAGTGACACTGACGTGATGGTGGTGGTGTGTTAGTGTGTGTTGTGCTGGTGTAGAGTGGATCAGACACAGCAGTGCTGCTGGAGTTTTTAAAGCCCTTAGTATCACTGCTGGATGGAGAATAGTCCACCGACCAAAGACATGCATCCAACAGCGTCCTGTATCTACTGATGAAGGACTAGAAGACGACTGATACAAAGTGTGCAGCAACAGATGAGCTACTGTGTCTGACTGTATACCTACAAGGGGCGAGGGAGGTGTGTCTAACAGTGGACACAATGTTTAAAACCTCCAGCAGCACTGCTGTGTCTGATCCACACACCCTCACCACATCCCTGTCACATTTTTGACCTGAACATAATGTAACATCTGTAGAATAGGCTCTGTTCTTTATAAACAAATGCAGTGTCTGAACGTGTATGCAGGAATAAGTGTTATTTATTTAGAATGGAAACCCTTACAGAAAAAAGAAAAGTGAAAGGAAGGGTAGTGGATTAAACGCTGTTGATAATTTCTGTGAATGTATAGAGGATGGAGGCTGTATATATAAATATTATATATGAAGATAAAGATTATATCCATATATGTATATGGATTGTTGTATGAAGGGTTGGACAAACATTTATTCCCTGCTTTACGCTGATACTAACCGAAAGCTAACGGCTAACACACCGCTGATTTCCCATGCAGAAGCTAAATGCTAACACACTTTACTTTACTCTAGATGCGCTATTACAGTCATTTCTATCGCTGTGCCCGACGACGTAAAAGTTGTCTGAGGTCTCTGGATCCTCTAACACTCGATATTTACTGAAATAAAGCTCAGGAACCCAGCCCCACTCACTTCTTTATCAGCTCCTCGAACTGCTGCCGACTCGCCGCATCTGAGAGGTTCGCCATTATTACAGACAAATTAAATCGAAAGCCTATTCACCGAACTTCGATCGTGTTGTGAAAGCATTACTAATCAATCGTCGAGATGTTTCGTTCATAAACTAATGAAAATAGCGACTCTCATTGTATGCTAGTTTTTAACGTTAAAATTCGAGTGCTTTTAATATTCTTCATACTATTTTCACTGCTCTAATTACACAAAGGCCATTGGAATTTTCCCAAAAGCATCGTAGTAGAGACAGACAGACGATAGTGTGAGAGATTATTGTGATGCTTGCTCCATAACAGATATATTGATGTTTTTTGTGAAGCCAAACCCAGTAAAATATGGGAAAAAACAACATGCAGGGCACTGTACCTCGGGCTTGGGAAACACTGCTTAATTTCTTATATCCTCATTAATATTTTATATAATAAATGTATATATTACCAATGTTACAGTAACTTCAAAATGTTATGCCAGTATGATAAGAAACGTGCCAATGGTATGATTTAAAGTATTTGAAAATAACGGACGTTATGTATATATCAACATAATATTTAATAATTACTAAGTCATATATCCGAGCTCATATTATTATCAGAGACACTGAATTCCTGTGTAAATACGGTATTATAATATCGCTGTTAAACTTAACCCGGATTTGGCGCAAAAAATCAACTCAACCAATGAAAATGCGATATAGACATGGTGATCCCGCCTTTAACGGTCGCTACTCGCACCTGATTGGCTGACCGGGCTGTCTGTCACGAAACACGAGCACAACAGGAAAAATTGAAAAGGAGAAAACTTCACGACGGCGGAAGGCGGGTGGACGTTGCTTTTATACAGAGCTGAATTAACCGTTTATTTTGGGCGTTTTGTATTGGATATAGGTGCCTTTTTTTCATACAGAATATTTTAAGGATTTCTTATGAGATAAATGCTGGTTTAATACATTTTGTGGTCTAGTTATTTTAGGTTAAATTAATGACGGGGGTTTTCTAACGTGTCTTGTCATTGTTAGAGGGATTTATAAGGTTTTCCAGGGGGTTAACGTTGCTGTTTTTTTGTTTATGGAAGAAATAATCTGTCCTTGATAAGACCTAGGGCGCCTCCGGGAATCCACTCATTCATCATGTCCATGGATTATGTAAGTGCACTTCTGCATAATAAAAGAGGCCGAGAGGGAGACCACGAAGCGTGGGACTACCAACCGGTAAATACAAGCTTTTACTTAACCATTTGAAACCTTTCATTGGCTTAACATCTCTGGCCATGTCCTACAAGATTGGTAGTTCCACTTTCCTTGAGGTCCATCACTGATATGTGGCTAACCTTGGGTACCAAACCAGTCATGTTACCTCTATATAAGATGACTCACCTTTATCCAGACATTTTCACATATTTGAACAAATAAAATGAATATTAAATGTGCCGTAACACTGTACTAACTAGATAAACATTTTCTAATAAACACAAGTAAGTAAACTGTGGATTAAAGTGTGTTTTTAAACATTGACCTCTGTTCTTCTAAGTTGCCCTGTATTGTGGTTGATCTAAGACGCACTCTAGGCAGAAACACTCCTTATAACTTCATCATGAATGGCCAGATCAACACAGCTGTAGGCTTGTAAACACAGGTTTATGCAAAGGCATTGTTTTTATGGGACATTACAATACAAAACAAGCAGTTATTGAGCAGGACTGTATGGTGTGTTCTCCCAGTGTCCGCGTGGGTTTCCTCCGGGTGCTCCGGTTTCCTCCCACAGTCCAAAAACACACGTTGGTAGGTGGATTGGCGACTCAAAAGTGTCCGTAGGTGTGAGTGTGTGTGTTGCCCTGTGAAGGACTGGCACCCCCTCCAGGGTGATTTCCCGCCTTGCGCCCAATGATTCCAGGTAGGCTCTGGACCCACCGCGGCAATAGGCCCTTTTAACAACCACAGTTGTTAGAGGTCATTTATTCTGGTTGGTCCCCATCTGCCCAGATACTGCACTGACCTTAAAGGCAATGGCTCTCTGACAAAACTATTCTTAGCAGAAATAAGCTACATCAGAGTGTGTGGGCTAATAGTGCTGTAGTCCATGCGAGGAGCTTTGTTTGTGCTGTTCGTATTTTGCTTGTTTTCCATACCACATAAACACACAATTTTTTCTTTCTGTGGATTTGTCAGAAAAGAGTGTGCAATGGACTGGAAAGCTGTGTCCAGATTGAATGTGGTGCTTTGACTGCGAGCCCAATGGACACATGGGAGACCCAGCAGGTCAGCCTTCTAAAGGACAACAACATCAGCCAGCATGCCTCCAGTAAGGTAGGATTCTTGACGTTGGCTTGTTTTCTTTCCACCTGTTTTTCAGTGATCAGAGTGCACTCCAGAAGCTGTGAGTCACTGGCACAAAGTGCACTCAACGTACACGAGTTACAGAGGGTGCGTTCCAATCGCCGTAACACAGTAGCTCCCCACTGAGTTTATTTAGCTGTTTTTGTTTTAAAAGAGCATCATAAGAAGAAGAGATTTCAGTTAAATACTTTAGGGGCAGGTGTTCACACTGATGCTCACAACTTTTCCTAAAGATGCTTATGTAAGTTTTAGGGGTAGACTGGCTGGACTGAGCACCTGAATTAAATCTACAAGGAAAGACGGTCTGTTATTACGTTTTTAAGTAGAGTGTAGAAACTACTACGTCTGGTGCGGCCTGATGATTGGGGCATTACTTAAACAACGGACATTAAGTGTGCTACCAAGGCTTTTCTTGTTTCTTTGTGGTGTAATACATCGTACGATACACAGGTGTCATCAAAGTTGTGGTGGAGATTTAGTTGGGTGTGTTTTTTTTAGTGTAAACAGAGACTCTCAGAAACTGTGAAATGGTTAAACACTGGCAAAATTGCACAGCCACTCTCCCTTCAGTTTTCTCCTTTTGGAAAAATAAGTTACAGCATGTTGCAGACACTCTGGTCTGTGTTTATTTTTCTTTCTTAAGAGTTTTAATCATGTTACCGATGTAGGAGAATGTAGCATTAAGGGAGACCTATAGGTATGGTGTGGTTACACAAGCAGGGAATCAGACCCTAGTCTGCCATGTACCTTCTAAACCGGATCACAGCTTTATACAAACAGGATGCAGATGCAGAAATAAATATGCATGTAAGTGTGGTGTGTTCTCCCTGTGTCTGCATGGGTTTCCTCCGGGTGACTGTCTGTGAGGAGTGTGGTGTGTTCTCCCTGTGTCTGCGTGGGTTTCCTCCGGGAGACTGTCTGTGAGGAGTGTGGTGTGTTCTCTGTGTCTGCGTGGGTTTCCTCCGGGTGACTGTCTGTGAGGAGTGTGGTGTGTTCTCCCTGTGTCTGCGTGGGTTTCTTCCGGGTGACTGTCTGTGAGGAGTGTGATGTGTTCTCCCTGTGTCTGCGTGGGTTTCCTCCGGGTGACTGTCTGTGAGGAGTGTGGTGTGTTCTCTGTGTCTGCGTGGGTTTCCTCCGGGTGACTGTTTGTGAGGAGTGTGGTGTGTTCTCTCTGTGTCTGCGTGGGTTTCCTCCGGGTGACTGTCTATGAGGAGTGTGGTGTGTCTGTGTTGCCCTGGCGACCCCTCCAGGGTGTGTTCCGGACCCACTGCGACCCTGAACTGGATAAGCGCCTAGAGACAATGAATGAATGCATGAATTTTGTTAAATATCAGTCACATACACAAAACAGCTGAAGTTATTATCTAAAATACAATAACAATCATTGTAACATGTCCACGTGGTGGTGTTTATACACTAGAAAACATACAGTGAATAAAATAAACCATCATTTCCTAGGCTGAGCTCATCTGCAGTGTCTCAAAAAGCAGATTCAGACAGCTATGGTTTCTTACATCACAAACTTGAGGACCCAATCCCATCAACTTGTGGGTCAAGCCTTTGAAGTAGCAGATAAGTACAGGATGTGTGGGTGGACAGAGTGTAGGTCTAATTACATATTCATAGTCCCAGTCACACTCAGTGAATTCAGATGTGTAGAGGATTTTAAAAATAAGATCTCATCTATCATCCTGATGAACAGAGATGGGTTTTTAGGGTTTTAATGAATGACTGGAGCCGGAGTTTAAATTACTTTTGAAGTTCTACATGTGAAATTACATCTAGAATGACAAATCTTCAACTGAAGAGCTGAGATTACAATGATGCTTTCTGTTTTAATGAAAACCTCAGGCCAAGCCTCACTTCACGTGTTTAAACTAACATTTAATTGTATTTGACGTTGAATCTTGTCTTTCTTACAGGGGCTGGCAGCTCAGAATGGCGGTGCCCAACAGTGTTGCCCAAGATGCATGGCAGGAGAGTCGGTGAGAGGTCTAATCATATATATATAAGGTCTTAACCCTCACTCAGTCCCTCACAGACTCTGTCACAGAAACCTACAAACGTCATTTGAGGGACTGTGTAAAGCTGTCTTTCTTGCAGTTCCTCCTTCATGTCTCTTGACTCATTTACAAGGTCAGAGGCTCCACGGCCTGTCCGCTGTGCGACTATAGCCCTAACATACTCGCTGCAAAGTTTACACTTTATTTGGGATCCGTACGCTCTCCAACCCGCTCATCCACATGCCCCACAGCTTTATTGACCGCAGTGAGATTGCCTTTGGAAATGTCTCCCTTTCGGCTGATCGATACGTGCTCCCGATGATAAAGGAGTACACGTTTTCGAGCTGTTTACCTGGAGGCGGGGGCAGCCAGCGGCCTTTCTCAGAGCCAGCCCCCTCAGATCCACCTTAGCAGAAGTCAGCATATATGAATATCAATTTGCAAAGGGTTAATGAACATTATGTGGGAAATGACGCCGCTGCTGCGGGAAAGGTGACCCGTGTCACATCAATGTTTTCTCCATGTGTGTCTCTCAGGGCCATATAAATCATATCATGCAGAGGTATTGATCAGGAGGTCAGCTGGGTCTTCCAGACGATGAATAAGGAAGGAGACTGAAGGGAACGGGCAGCACAGCGAGAGGAGGAGGAGGAGCAGCCTGCACTTTGTCCAGCTCATATCACAGCACACCTCGTGCCTTGTTTATCCTTGTTTTATTACTCTGAAGTACTGTATTACTCTACAGTAACGTCACCTGTAGTGTATAGTAGCCACCCAAATGACTGCTGTGTTAATGGAAGGGCTGACCACGGAACAGATGCTAATTTCATATTCATACATTCAATCTGAATGGTCATTTGGATACTACTACAGTGTAGTTTAAGGGAAATGAACTCATCATGATTAACATAAAGCCATATTATATTACATTATCACTGTAACTAAGGGAATTTATTATGGAATTAGTACAAATGCACTTTTTGGGGGTTTACCATGCATTGATTTTTTTTTATTTTCATAAGTTTGTAGCTGATTTCTTTTGTGAAAATGGATATATTTTGGGCTAATGTTTCTTTGCCATTTCAAGTGTTGGTAATTTTTTAACTGAAGACATTTCTTGACTTGCTCTATAGTTTTGTACGTGTTCAAAGATTTGTTTCCCTCTAAAATCACTCCTGTGGTTAACACTGATATCTTTATAAGACCGTGTACAATTATTCTGTTTGAACAAGGACCCTTTTTCATTTTTTTTTACACAAACAATGACTGTGACTGAATCACTTCCTGTTATTTTTTTCCCCCCTTTTTTATTTTCTAAGATGTGAAGATTTAAATGGGACAGTTGTGTCAGTCCTCTTGTAATTAACCTATATTTTCTAACCCAATATAATTATGTAACAATTTACATAAACCCTAATTTGTGTAAAACTGTCGTTAGTGCTTTAATTATTTAGCTTTTGGACCTTTTTAAATCTAAATCCGCATGCAGTTTCACTGTAGTACTTTCCATAAACAACAGCAGGTGGTGCTGTGCCACTCCAAACTACTTGTTCTTGCACAGTTCATCCACACATTGCTCTCAGAGCATTATAATGCCTCCATGCATAACTGCAAACTTTCACATATTATGAAACGAGGTGCAGGTTTATAGATGAGTTATAACCGTTATGAAATAAACTTTTTAATTATGAATTCAGTTCATAAACACAGAGCGTAAGCTATGCTTTAGTCTTCCAGTAGCATGCCTAAATGCACTGCTAATTACAAGTCTGATTATCTGTATCTAAATCCTCAGCGGAGCTACTCAATCTTACATGAGCGTCTTCCCTCCGTCGACTCTGACAAGCGGCGGCCTATTCACGCCGCCTCATAAAACAGGCCTCGCCTTCCGCCGACTCCTAATGCGGCCGTGAATTCATAAGTCATAGTTTCTGGTCTTGTAAGTTATAAAGGAATTATTTCGGGCTGGCGAGAAGCCGTGGGGATAGGTAGAAGTTTGTGGCAAGTCAACCAAGATGGATTTAAGTGTATTACCAGCTCAATCTTGTCTGTCCTCCCCCAGTGTTGCCTCTCGTCGCCTGAGAAATGAGAGCGAGAGAGCGCTCAGACAAAGCTTGACCTCCAGGGGCCGGCTCTCACAGCCTAGATTTTCAATAATGTGGGACAATAAGGCTTAGGCCCCTAACCTGCTGCAATATGCTACAAGTGTAAAGAGCTTAGCTACTAATAAAGGAGCCAGTGAGCACGAGGAGGCAAAAAAAAAACCTCATCTTCCAAACTCATATTTGGAGATCAGGCTCGGCTGCGGCCCACAAGAACACTTCATAAGGACAGTGATGAGATGTTGAGTGGGTTCCCGAGGCAGAGCCGGAGATTCTCGCACTGGTCAAGCCTGACAATCGCCATTTGACACGCTGGATATGAATGAGGGGCTTGGCGTCAATCCCCTCTGAAGCTTTATGACAGGTGCACATCTGTTTATTTTCTTGTAGGTCTTTGGCCTCATGAAGACGCATCAGCATTTTCTCTCCCTCTCTTCCTCTCTGTGACCTGCTGCTTCCATAAGAGCGCCAGGTTGCCGGGGTCCTCCTCAGGGAGGTGAGGGGCTATTATGGCTATATTGTGAAGATCAGCAGGTCACAGAGCGCGAGGCACACACAAAGGCAACATTTCCACTCTTGTGTTTTTCCACCAGTCGTAATCAACTTGACAAGAGTTCAGAGCTCACCCCATTACGTAATCACGCAGAAAAATCAGGAGCGTTTCAACATTGTCATTTCAGTTTGTATTCCTTCTTTGAATTCAGAATTTCCCATTTGCCATGTCCTACTTTTTGCTTTAATCTCTACATTATTACGGCGTACTTACATTTACCCATACATTAAAAAATAATCACAGATCACAGCCTTAAAGTGTTTTTCCTTTTAAAGTTTATGCATAACTGCCTGTAACTCTGTCCTGGACTGGGTGTGTTCTGGCCCTGCGCTCAACGACTCAGGGTCCAGACTCACTGTAACCTGAACAGGACGAAGTGGTTACGGATAATGAATGAATTAAGAAATTAAAGCTGATAACGTTGGTAAGCAGCGAGAACAGGGAACACCTTTAATCGACCGGGTGTGCCCAACCTTTTGACTTTTGCCATGCCTATACACATTCATAATTCTCCTATAGCTCCCGCTGCAGCTCGCTACGCTCCGCTCAGTTTGGTGAACCCTCTCTTACAGGTTTAAAAGTTCTCAGTGAAAGAGAGAGAGAGAGACAAAGAGAGAAAGAGAGAGAAGAAAACACGGCAGAGTGACAAAATCAGTTTTTGCCTCGTCCGATTCCTAAAGTCCGGCCTGCTTCTTTCATGCCTGTGTCCTTTGCCGGGTCCCATATACTCTTACAGCGTTTCCACCTACTTTGTTTATGAGGCTTTGATCCACAATATTCCAGGCTAAGTTACACCCATGCTCTGCAAGGTGAACCTATCGGCATTGTTCCCTATAGGAACCCAATACCCGTGGAGCCTTCCCTCTCTCCACTCAAAAAAACTAGTCTCTTTAGTAACAGAATTCTCCAAAGATGCTGAACAAAAGGTCACGCACAAAGACACAATTTTATGCTCCTTTAATGAGTCAAATTTGCTCTCCCTTTCAGACCTGGCCCCTGCGCTCACTTAAAGTTACATTAGCAGATTTCACCTTGTGACCAAGGGCTGGCGGAATCCTCCCAAATCCGAGCAATCGATTGATTCCCGATCATTCCCCACAAACCTTCCTATGGATCCCACGAGAGCTGCTGATGTACTCGACAAAACCGCCGTCGTCCGTGTTATTCTCCGCTCTCTTCGTTATGAATGGGTGTCTATTGTGAGTGACCCTTTACCATGTATCACCCCACACACCATAGGATGTCTCATCCACCCGAGTGTCTTTGTATTGTGACCAGAGGTGTGTAGGCTTTGTGTTTGTTAAAGAGAAGTCCTGAAAGTGATTTAGTGATACGTTATGCTCAGTCGGTCGTGTTCAAAGCCCTTTGACCTATTTTCAGTGCTGTAGCTCTTTGATATTAAGTGTGTGCCACTTCATTAAGGATCCTCTGAAGTTGGGTTTGTAAATGGCCGAAAGCGGAGCCTGTAAACCGCACCGTGCTGGAGTTAAAAATTTATTTACAGAAGAATACACTGCCACGTTTTGAGCAAATATTTAAAACATGAATTAATGTAATACACAGACAATAAAGACAAGGTAGACATAACTCGCAACTGTGTCAAACAGCTCTTTGTTTATTTCATCAGTTTTTCATGACATTGGTAGCAGGGTTTACAAATAAATATTAACGCAGTGTTATGATTTATTTTAATAAAAACAATCATATTCATTTAGTTTCTGTTCATACTGAGCATTAAGTGTAATTTATGTATTTATTATTGTTTTCTGAATGAAAATAACAGGTGATTCCAAAATTACTATCAAAAATAACCTAGAAAAACAGGGCTCCTAACAACTTCGAGCTTTCAGTCTGTCTCCACTGTCTCTTCACGTCTGAACCGATCTGTCCTTCCTTTTACTCTGAGCATGCAACTCAAGTTCTCCAAAAATGGACCGGCCACACTCCAGATCCCAGATTTCAACATCGCTGAATGTGTGTGGAACTACGTGGAGAAGGAGGAAAAAGCACATGAACTCAAATTTCATTCACTCTTCTCTGAAATGAAGGGAAAGTGTGGACACATTTAATATTAGATTCATTTGTGGAGGCTTCCGTCATTGTCCGAATGAGTGATGAGTAGTTTGTACCTAAATGCAGTTTGGACTGAAAACGATCTGTAGTTTAATGCAGTAATCAAATGTGGAGAAACTAAGAGCACTGTTTTAAAGTCGACATGCAGGATTTCACCAAAACAAACTGGAGATGAATGGATAGAAAGTGAGAGCGTGACCAGGAGGTAGATGAACATATCTCTGATGTTGTTTAAATAAGAGGGGGAATGTGTGAAGCAGTAAGATGGTGTGGTGTTCTAGTTAAAGTCCCCACAGAGATGAGTGTGTCTCTGATAGTGTGTAGATAAGAGGTGGAGGCAGTATTTCAGTGTGATTGTTGTCGAGTTGAGCTATAGCTACAGTATAGACACGCTGGGTCACTCTGGCTGGGTTCAACTGGGTCCTGGTCTTTGATAAACATCACTGCTGACACATACTGTGATTTTAATGGTATAGAATTGCAGTACGCGAGTGTGAAATGTGTTACAGTACACTTCTGTATATTTACAGCTAACTGAGCTGCCACTAGTGTTTTTACAGTGTTGTTCCAGTGTGTTTTATTCATGTGGAAATGACATCCACACTTGAATCGATACATTTTTCAGCATGTGGTGTTGCATTACCTCCTCCAGTGCTCATTTGTGTCCAAGTGAACCTCACGTTTTCATGTTTAAGTTGCAGCGCATTATTCATCAACGCAAACAAATCACAGTCCAAGGCCCTGTCTGAGAACATCTTTGTTCTACATTTGAAAGTGAAGCAGACATCAAATCACGCCCTGTATTTTCTAACACCAGTTCTTCTCTGTATCCCTCTTTCTCCTGGGAGCTCAGCGAGACTTCAGCGAGACCTTTTCTCTTTTTTTCCCATAGTTTATTTTATTGTATTCCTCTCTGGGAGACAATGGCAGGAGCGAGGCCTGGTGCTGGTATATTTTAAGGTTATTTACTTAGCGGGATCACCTCTCTGGCTCTCTCCCTGAGCCCTGACAGTGCTCCGAGCTCTCCTGACGCTCAAAGCAATCCCCACAGACCTGAGCAACATACATGAAGCCATGAAAGCAGCCCTGCCGTCTGCAACTGTCAGTCAGCAGCAGGCCTGCGCTAATGGCTGCACTGTTGAAAGTGTTGGGGCACACACACACACAGTTTTTTTTTTTTATATGTCAATATTACACGTGTAATTTCCATTATTTTCCTAATATATGTTTAATGCACTTTATTATCATAAGAAAATAGGGGAAGATTTGTATTTATTACTTTTTGAATAGAAACGTATTAAAACAAGTGTATTGAATTGTTATCATATAATATAAATTTTAAGTATCAGTTATTATTCTGTTATTACAATGTAATAACTATGTAATAATGTATGCAATTAAATGTTTATGTATGCACGCTTCCTCCATTTACAAAAGCCTGGAAATGTACAAACACACACACACACACACACAAGGCCGTCTCCTGAAACTGTTTAATGGCAGGGTGTGTGTCAGAGGAACAGCCAGGTTTAAAGAAAGCTCTTCCACATGTTTCATCTCCTTTCACCCCCCCCCCCTCCCCACACATCCACCACCATCCCCAACTTCCACCTTAAAGAACACTAAGCATATTATGAATTAATAATGCTGCCAGCCTTCACGCGTGATCTTGTGACTTGTTTGTATCTGGCAGACTGTCTTTCTTTTTTTTTCTCCCCGCTGTACAAGGTGTTTGGATGTGTTTACCAAGAAGACGGGGCACACCTTGCTTTTTTTTAAAGGTTAAATCAAACCCCAGTTAAAGGGGGGTCTCCAGGGAAAGGGCTAAGGACAAAGAGAATTAAGACGTGTCCTCTTCCAGACGCAGAGGAAACTTCAATGCAGCTGTCATTTTATAAAGGCGTCTCCCACTTTATCGGCTTCGTTTAGAGAAGGCTGCTCAACCACGCGACTCACTTGTGGTGTCCACGAGAGCTTCAGAGCCACAGCAGGTTTACAAAACATTTAAATATAAATATATATAACCAACACTGCAAAAAAAGTGCTATCTTGAAAATCTGAAGTATATTAGTTATTTATTTATTAATTTATTTATTTACGGTTTAAACATTAGAGTTTTGTGAATGTGATTCTGAGCTTCTATGAATTCATGAATAAATACAAATGGTTCCAGTTACACAGTGCATTCTTATTTAACGTAAGTGAGTAGGTTAGACTGAGCATTTACAGACACTCTTCAATGCAGTTCATTTTTTCATTCCTTCACTAAATTGAATGAATATAAAACATATAAACAACATTTTAAAACAAACAAACCCAAAGGATTTCACTTAATTGATGTGTATTTGCATTTATTTATATGTGGTATATACGCTACATGTTGCTGTACCGAGTTTTAAGAACAAAGGTCTCTATAAACACTGTAATGTTGTTATTACATTGTTATTACATGAGATAGCAATAATTACAGGGACAGGGACATTTTCTGATCGTTATCAGACGAAAGCAATGTTCAGAGCTCATTATGAACTAATGAAAACTTGAGGATGAGGACGACGACTGGAATTGTTGTCATTTGAAAGTGTGGTTGTAGCCTCAACAAAAGTGACCTGTCGGATGTAGAGAGATTTTATTTATTATTTATTTATCCATTGTTTTTTACTACACTCTAATGGAGTGACATTGTGACAGAAGGACACAGATGATGAAATCCAGTGAAACTGCATCCTGTGTAGAACAGTCATTGGGAGGGTTTAGTCAAAATCAGTCGACTCAGTTTATAACTCATTAGCTTTTGTTGTTGTTGTTGTTGTTGTTGTTTTTATTTACGTATGTACTCACCCACTCTCATTAGACACATACATTGCTGTTCTGTTGTTTATGTGTTTATGGTCTCCCTTTAACACAAACTGGAAATAAATCCCATAAACGCCTGCGCAGTGAGTGTTTTTTTTTGTTTTTTTTCCACGCCGTGTTTCTCTCCTCTGAACGAACAAAATCACAATAAACAACAAACACATTCTTGGCTCGGCCCCTGTGATCAAAGCTTTGGTTGCCTAATCTAGCCAATTAATCTATTTATCAGCAGCGCACTAATGAATATGCCGTCCATATGTTTTTTTCCAACACACTACCTCCCTCCAAGTCTGAAAGTGGGACGGCACGGTGCACGGGTGAAGCGTTCAGCACCGATCTCCTACCGCAGTTCATCTCTGTGACGCTGAAATCAGAGTAAATGGAGATTAGTGCGAATGAGTGCCTAAAATCTCTCAGATAACACATGCTCACAAACACTCTCTCACACACACACACACACATACACATTCACACACACGCCCAAGACAACAATAGATGCGAAATTGAGGGTAAAGGCTTTGGAACGCAGATGTTGAATTTCACTGTTTAATTTAAACATTCTCCCAGCTTTTTTCCCCCTCTTCCTCACTGCTTTGCCACCTCCGAGGTCCCAAGCCACTCTCCACGCCGCTGTGCAAAGCTGGCAGTGATTATTTTTAGCTTTTGCTTGGCTTTTTTTTCACAGCAAACTCTCTTCCCCTCTCTGTGTGTTAATAATGTAGGATTCACACATCAGAATTAGTTTTCCATTGTTCAAATACTCAAGTGGAGGTTTGCCTTGAACTGAGGAAGATGCTCAGGCGACAGACGAGGGGCGCGTCTCAAAAAAAGATACACAATAAATACACCTGTACGTGTCAGAGAGAATTCAACAGCCTCGGGTTACACACAGGAAACAATTCTGCAAAGATAAGCATGTATTTAATCAGTCCAACGACACGTGAAGCTTTTAGAATTCGGTTTTATTCGAAAGTACACATTTGAAAATGATACTTTGAATTCCAAAGTGTTTATGCGCCACTGGACCACACAGTTTCACCGAGGTGTAGCGCCACTCCAGGGAAAAGGCCATTAGCCAGTCAGTGGATGGGTGAATGAGTGAGCACAAGATTGAGAAATAAGTGAACGTGTAAATGAGCGAGTGAATGTGAGTGAATAAATGATGGAGTGAGTAAATGAGGAAATAAAAAGAAGTATGTGAATAAAATCGAATGTTTCAAATCTAAGAACAAACCAAGGTTTTATTTCATTTTTTTTAAAAAACTTTAACTGTTTTGATACCTTTCAAAGCTTAAAACAAAAGGAAACCCCTGAACACGACCGCACCAACCACCGTCAGAACCCGATACTCACATGCTGCGCATCCTTTAATGCATTTTTGTTGTCGTGCTGTCGGAGCCGTACCGGTCCGAACACAGAGGAATCCCCCTATGAGAGCACACGCATGGTGTAACCCTCACCTCCATCAGCAAACCTCCTTCTTTACTACAGCTAAGGGACCTGGCAGTCCAGCAGGCATTTCCCAGCCAGTCTCCACCCCAGCAGCCCATTCCACAAGCCATTCACTCCACTCCCCTCTGATAGACTCTAAAAGCCCACTGTAATCCACTTGTGAAAATGAAGACCAACGTCAAACCCTTTTGATTGGGGAATGATGTAAATCAAAGCAACTCTGCCCAACCAATCGAGGCACACCATGCAATTAATGCATTCACTAAATAATTACTGTGATTATAATGACATGATGCATGCGTTAAGGTAAACGAACGAATCGTTTATAGCTCTGTAACCTACGCCATTACGTCCAGCCCGTGATATAATGGTCATGTAATACAGGTCTCTAAGTGATTTCAGCCCCTTTGCCCCCGTGTCGGAGCCGGTGGGATATGAACTCCGACATAATATTGCAATAGAGGGATGGGTGAACTTTAACCCCAATTCCCCCCCAAACACTCCCCATAGTGCAGCCTGGGAATTTCATTCAGATGCAGAAGGACAGACGCTATCACACCTCCTTCGTAATTGTCATTTCTCACAATTCCAATCTCGCTTCCGTATATTTTCATTTTGACCTTTTTTCTTTTTTGGCACCTTCAGGAAAGTCTGAGCGTCCTGGAGGAAGAAAAGAGAAATGGACACAGAATACGGCGTGATACACTGAAACTGTGATGTGAGGCTTAGTCACGAGGAATATCGAATGTCAGGAAATAGCATTAACCTCATATTTTTAACAGAATTAACTTATTTTAAGGAACGGTTGACTGAATGATTACATTTCTTTATATTCTTACTCAAATCCTATGAAGTAGACCATTCCAATATATATATGATGTTTGATGTCTTAGGTTTCTGTTTTAATTTTGCAGCTATGAGGCAAATTCAATAAAATCTGTGGAAGAAAAATAATAATAATCTTTCCTTATTGCCGCAGATGTCTGAGCTTCTTGTCTGTGCTTGAGCAAATTTATAGGAATTCACTCTTTTACAACGATGACTTTAACATGTCCTTGATTCATTTCAATGAAGACTTCCACTGTACGGTTCGTCAGAACAAAGACTAAGAAGACATCATACAGGGAGCTCAGTGTCTTTATTCCTCATCCAATGACAGACATCCACATTGTTTCTTTTTGACGTGGGAATGATTGTCTAGTGTGTTTAGCTATGTGAGGATACCCTGACTCATTAGGTTCAGCTCTGAATTCAGACTCCGTATCTTGTGCCTGATTTGCCGAGTTAGCAACTCTAGAGGTAAACGGTTAGTGCCGCACCTAAGGGCTAACAGAAGTTGGTCTGGACAAGCCTCGTCAGACTCAAAAACAGAAGTGATCTGTGAGCAGAATTCGTAAGGTTTACACACCGTTACTGAGAGTGACTACGAGGGACCTGTACAAAGAGTCAACGTGTGTTTAATACACAGTGAAAAGTTTAATGTTTGCTGAAACTAGCTGTGTTACGTTGACCATGATGTGTGTTTCTTACAAAGTATAAATGGTCTAACGTGCCTCTGAGCTGGTGTTCGGTATGAAATGAGCCAGGTGTCTGAGATACTCAGATTCGCTGGTTTTAAACTCATTACACATCGTTTGACCTGATTTCACCTCAAGGAACTGACTCGTACCTCACTCGTATACTCACTCACATTTAACAATGTATTTCACAGGGTGTGATCGTCAGTGCATCACATTAATGACACTGTGTGTCCTGGTTTTAAGGCTGTTGTGAGAATTACAGTCTAAACTACAGTGATTCGCTGTTAGTTATAAAATATAGGACTGTGTAACATGCTGATTGTATTACATCTAAACTGTGGAATACACACATGTCATTTTTTCGGTCACTTAAAATGTGACCTGCACATGTTGCTGCTAACCCTAGCCGTATGATATAGAGTTAAGGTTAGAGTGGTGTCTATGGTTGAGGTTTGTTTTGTATTTAATGGGGAACTACTGTGTGTTGTACAAGTTTACCACGGTACTGACTTGACGCTTCTGTAAGCTGGTATTCTTCTTTACCGTCCTGAGCAGTGCTCCGCGATGCACTACGCCGTTGTCTCCTGCAGTGTTCTGCTGTACAGTGGGAGGCTATTCAGAAACGTAAAGACCTTTTAATACATTCCTATTCTTTTAAATGATATCGGGGCTTCTCTTACGTTTTCGGTCCAGAACTAGACACATCAACACTGCTCTGAACCTAAACGTCTTTGTGCCTTTCACAGTTTCTCACTGTGTGTTGAGGTGTAGATTTCTTTGAGGGGGGGGGGGGGGTGTTCTAAGAGAGAATCCAGCCCACTGTAACGGAGCATGCTTCTCCTTCCACAATGGACATTCACACTTTGGAAGTGAAACATTTAGTAAAATTTAATTTGAATTAAAGGACTGTGTATTTCTGTCAAATCTCTAAGACTCTTATAATTGTTTCAATTAAATGTTTGGAAAATGTAAACATATGCAAATACATTTGCTTTAAAAAAGATGTTTGGAGTTTGTAATTGTTTATAACTGTTTAATAACTGTTAAATAATGCTTATGAATTTTATGTGAGCACTTTTAGATTGATGTTAAATCATATGATTATATTATTATTAATTAATAATATGAACTTAATGATTACTAATATAATCTGATAGGTATATGTATGTGTGTGGGGGGGGGGGTGTGAAGCCTCGTACACACTCACATGGAGAATATATCAATATTTTGAAGACATTTTAAAGTTAGTGTAAGTGTAGGGTTAGGTTTAAGTTTAAAGATTAGGTTTAAACTTAGATTAGGGCAGTATTAGATAGGGATAAAGAAAGAGTGTGTGTGTGTGTGTGTGTGTGTGTGTGTGTGTGTGTGTGTGTGTGTGTGTGTGTGTGTGCGATTTAACTCAGGCTCTTTCTCCCCTTGTTGCCTGTAGGTGGGGCACTGTCACCACACAAGGCTCTCACACTGCTCACCTACAGGCCAGGAGACACACACACACACACACACACAGTAAAGGCACTTCTTGTTAGTCGTGGCTTCTGTGTGTGATTAGTGAATCAAGCCGAGGGAAAGTGGGTCAACAGCATCTCATCAAGGACAGGATGGTGACCAAACTTATCAGACTCTGAGGTGTGTGTGTGTGTGTGTGTGTGTGTGTGTGTGTGTGTGTAGTGTCTTCTTGAAGGTGAAGGAGGTGGCTCCTTGGCTACTGAGGTTAAGTGTAATATTACTTGGTTACATTATTATAAAGATCAATAGGTGTCCTCACAAATACAGAGAGACCAGTTTGAGTGTGTGTACTTGTTTTGCTATCTCTGTGAGCACTAAATGTCCTCACAATGATAGGATAGTGGTCTTGACCACTACATGTATATGATATTGCAGAGAGCAGAAGGACGGCCGCTACTTTTCTGAGATTAATGCTGGGTCAAGCTTTAAGGGGAGGTGTAGAGTTACTCAGTGTAACACAGGAGTCTTTGGAAGTCCTCATAAGTGCAGTGAGACCAGATTATGTCCGTTTGTGTGTGCGATCCTGTAATTACAGGGCTAAAAACTTCCTAATCCCAGTCTTTATTCCACATATCCGCAGTGAGGTGGAGCTGACCCCACCGCTCTCCGTTCACTCTCCATTTCCAGCGGATATTTTACATGTTAATTGTCTGGAATGGCTCTCGGTTTCTTTATTCATGTTTTTTTTCCTCTCTCTCTCCTCCTCTTTCTCTGTGTGCTGTAGCCCCGGGCTGGCCCTCGGGCCTCGGCTCCTCTCTTCATTTAAGCAGCAGAATGAAAATGCTAATTACACGGCAGCAGAGGCCCTTCACACACAACTCTCCACTCTCACATGTTCTCCCACTCTCACTCCACAGCACTCTTCACACCTCACTCCTCACACTCCTCAACTCTCTCCAATAGATTAGGGCTTTAACACACTTTGATTACGACAATAACCTGAGTATTATATACGATCAAGAGCTTAACTTGATAACTGTGGTAGTGTAATTAACAATAATAATAATAATGTATTATAATAATTGTTATTACTATTATTACTTGTTGTTGTAGTCGTAGTAAAATTAAACGTAAAATAACAGTTATTTACGTTTAAAGATAATGAGTGATAACATCTGTCATTACAATTATATAAATATTTTTTTCTCCATGGCAACAAACACTTTAGCATAATTGTTTTGATGCATGTTCTAATTAACAAGAAAAACAAACAAACAAATAAAAAAAACAACAAAAATAACAGTACTATGTCACAAAATACATCATTGTTGTCGTTGTTTGGGTTTTTGTTGTTGCTTCTTCTTCTTCTTCTTTATTCTTAGTGTTATTACAGTTGTTATAGCTGTTATTATTATTATTATTATTATTACTATTATTACTTGTTGTAGTAGTCGTAGTAAAATTAACTGTAAAATAACAGTTATTTTACGTTTAAAGATAATGAGTGATTACATCTGTTATTACATTTATATAAATATTTTTTCTCCATGGCAACAAACACTTTAGCGTAATTATTGTGATGCATGTTCTAATTAACAACAAAAAACAAACAAAAAACAACAAAAATAACAGTACTGTCACATAATACGTCATTGTTGTCGTTGTTTGGGTTTTTGTCGTTGCTTCTTCTTCTTCTTCTTTATTCTTAGTGTTATTATAGTTGTTATAGCTGTTATTATTGTTATTATTAATAGCAGTATTAGTATCAAAGGTTTAATAAACACTGAACTATGATTACTCAATAACAAACAATAAAATACAAATTAATATGCTTCTTTAACAGTGATACCACAGCAATATTAATAATAATAATAATAATAATAATAATAATAATTGACACAAAGCTATTACTGGACCTTGTCCCTGTGTTTCTGTCCTTTATAAGGGTCGTGTTTTTGTTTAGTCTTATTACTGGACTGTCAGTTTACATCAGGCTGTAGTTTAGTGAGAAGCCCAGACACTTCTTTTTTCTCCAGATGTAATTTCGACATTGAAAGTAACATCTGTTCACACTACACCGCTGAAGACCTCGAACTTATTTCCAGCGACTGTGTAGCTGAACTTATTGCCTCCTGAATTGTGTTGGGACATCTGGACTGAGAGTATCAGAGATGGCAATGCTGGAGTCCCAGTGGCTGGGGGGAAAAATCGGAGTTAATTAGCGCGATGCATGTTTAATTAAAGCCAATTACAATATCTGAAATGACCTAATCGAAACCTGTTTTTTTTTTTCAGTGAAGGTGCCCTCGGCTCCTGCTGTTCAGTGGGGGCTAAGTGCAATGGATACAGTACTTAAGACACAGTCTGATATTTGATATTCTTTTCAGGTTTTCAGGCTCCACGCGGCGTTTATTTAGCTCGATTTAACGTGCGATATTTGATCCACGTCTCAGCGCCATAGGCTACTGTATTCATCCAGTATTCACTCTGTTCTTATTCATTCATGTTTATCGTTGGCTGTAATTTGTTCTGTTTCCACTGCAGGACTTAAACAGACTCCGTGTTTATCCGCTGGACTCTGAAAGGGAAGCGTGAGCACACGGATCACCATTATATTTTTCCTCTCCTCAACTTTCTATTGGTTTTATCGCGCTGTTACTTGTAAATACGTGTATTTCTTTCTTTATTTCGCACGTCCAACGCTCGGTAAAAACGGCCTACATCGTGAAGTACGCCACAGACGCAAATCGGTTGAACACAAGTTGTCCATGAATAAAGACAAACATCTTAGTCCTCCCGTAATCACAATGACGAGTGAAGAAAAGCGCTGTGATTCTCAAGGTGCACTTCCAAAGCTGAGCAACAGGAGGCGCTGTTTAACAAACTTCAGAGAGGGACCGTTGGGGTGGAGAGTTTGGGGGGTAAAAAGAAAAGCACGCGGATATATGCCCTTGTAGTTTTTGCCCTCTTTTCACTCGCAGACACGCGCATAAACGCGACACACAACGTCTTAATTATTGTATACATTAAAACGGGTTTGTAACATGGTTATAACATAGTTATAACATACAATATTAATTTCCTTTTGCTTGTGAATTTTTGGCGGCGTTTCTGTTTTCACTTCCTTTGGTTAGTTTTTTTATTTTATTTTATTTGTTTTATTTAGCTATATATTTTTTGTTATAGATATTTTATAAATTCCCAAATGGATCAAAATAAGGTAAAATATATAACGCTCTAATTTTGCACATAATATTTTCTTTATTGCATGTATTATTTTTTTTAAAACATATTTTAAACCCAAGCTACATTGCTCACACACACACACACACACACACATATATATATATTAGGTGTCATTATCCATTATCCGGCGGTAGACAGACTGAATGCAACATGCAACAGTTTCCAAACGCAGTGTTGAGTGATTGATTGATCCCCTGCATGTGCTGGAGCTCAGCATCTGATCTTTATCTGTCAGAGACACCGCGCGCTTCACAGCGCCCTTAATAACCGCTCTACACACTCAGTAGAAGCACACGCACGCTCTCTTTTTCTCACACACACGCGGTCGGCGCCAAAATTTCGCTTTAAAAAACGCATATTTCCTCTACAGTTGTATTTTAATGTCCAGCGCAATCTTCAAATTCTGGTGTTATTTCCACTGTGTCTTTTTCCCCTCCCAGCCTTTGATGTTTGGCAGCTCGTGCGGCTGATGAATGTGCGTCCACACGGGGTCAGGAGGCTGGTCCATCCATCCACCCTCAAACAAACCTGAACCCAAACTTGAACGCCCTGCATTTACGTCCCTCACCATTTTCTTCCACAGTGGGGTGGTGTTGGGGGGAGGGGGGGGGTGTCTCAAGTGTGTTTGCCCACGAGCTAAAACTCCGCATCCAACCGTTTGAGCAGAAGTTCAGCTCAAATTCCACGTAGATTTTCTGTGGGAAGTGCACGCTGTTTCGGTTCAAGAAACATTCAACATGAGAAAAAAATATCTTTTAATTTCTACTAAAAAAAAAATAGAGGCCACGGTGTAAAGTGTGTAAAACACCCCAGACACTTTGCACACTTTTCTACGATAAGCGTCTTTGTGAATGAAAAAGCGCAGACTAACAGAGGTGGGCTTCCTTTATTCTCACTCAGAAAATCAACAAAACATCATTAGTCCAAGGGCGGCCGAGTCCCTGTTTCGTGTTGGACTCTTGTCTGTCACAGACCCACACTGAGACAAAAAGGACGGAGAAACCGTGTCATGGCGGTTCTAGTTATATCTCTTTTTAAAGATGGAGACCCTCGAAACCCCCAAATGGAGGAGGTTCACTGATTGAAGCTGAAGGAGCGGTTGTCTTTCCGAGGTTTTTTGGTGCTTTCAAATGGCACTGATCACATTTCCTCCAGGGGAAATATTTAAGTGGAAATCCATAATTACGAAACTGACTTTTGACCAAACCAGGGTTTTTTTTTTTATTTTCTCGAAACTGACCTGTACTTACAGCTTAAGCCTTTTTGGGTATATGGTAATGATCTAAGATGGTTGGTGCACGCGGGATTTCAGGGGTTACATCCTGAGTTAGTGGCTCTGCGGTTTGCAACATTGGTGGAAGCAGTATTTACTGATACACACCGCATTTTCATAGTTATTTACCAAAGAAGCCCTTGTTCTGAGAGGGGACCGTGCAGATGAGACCAGGGAAGGAAGACGTTGTTGGTCGTGAACGGTAGGAAGTTAAAGCTCCGTTCTGAGGAGTTTTCTCTCCCTCGGTGCCGCTCGCTCTGGGTCCGCTGAGGGAGACCCGAGGCTCGTGAGTAGAAAAGGAGCTGGGGAGGACCTTGTGTCTTTTTTGTAACGCGGGTAAACCATGCACGAGGTCGAAGAAAAAGAAGAAGAAGGAGGAAAAGAAGAAGAGGAGAAGGAGGAGGAGGAGGAGAAGAAGAAGGAGGAGGACAGCTGGGCACTGGCCATCTCACTGACCTCGCCTCTGACATGTGGGAAAGCCGCCGGTGTGCGGCACGCGAATGAGCTGATGTCGCTATTTAAATGCAAATGTTTTTTTTTTTTTTTTTTTCCAGGGGATCATTGGAGCCTCGGCCCGTATACATTCACACAAAAGGAAACACTTCGTGCACAATGAAGGAGGAGGAGGAGGAGGAGGAGGAGGCGCGAGCTTCTTCGGGAGGTCTCGGACAAACACCAAGCAAATCTTATTCAAAGCCACACACACACATAGCAACACACACACACAGTAACACACACCTTCTGCATGACTAACTTCGCCTTTGTCCACTGCTCGCTGTTAGCACACTTTACACAGAGGATCTAACACTGGACACGAAAATCCACAGCCTCCAGAACCAGGCCACAACTGCCACCAGTAGCAGACGCCATTAGTGTTATTACCATTGTTATTATTATCGTTATTAACGGTTAGTAACTGTAGCATTACTAATCTGATAATGGTAAATATTACCACGTATTAATTTGAACTTTAATATGCTCGTTGTTGCACGGTTTTATTATTATTATTATTATTATTATTATTATTATTATTATTATTAGAGTCGTGATCAATATGGGCTCAAGAGCTTTATCTCTCTCTTATTTGTTTTTATTCTAATCCACAATAACATTCAATAAATACATTCAAATCAAATTTAATAAACTCTCAATATTTGACAAATATTTATATTAAAAAAAACGCAAATAAAAAAACACAACGTTATTTATTTTTACAGAAATCAAAATAATTCAACACAGACACAACGCAAATGTAATGTTTTTATATCTTTCCCAAAATGTCCATTTATTTATTTATTTATTTATTTATTTATTTAAAATAAAAGGTGAAAGTTGTCGAATTAAAAAAAAAACAAAAACAAAAAAAAATCCGTCGCGTTTTGTTTGCGCCGCTTTGGCTGCGGGGCCAGATGAGGCTGCAAAATGAGCTGAGATGGATTCAGGCGCAGCGGCAGCAGCTGATTCTCTCTCCGCGGCCAGATGGCTCCTCAGCACAGATTTGCATTCATTTTCGCCTAATATCTTCCAAAATAGAGGGGCAGCTGCATTTGTTGTCAAATAAGGTTTAAAAGTCCCCCCTTTTAGGACGGGGATCGTTACCTACGCGATGGGATTGTTGAACTTTTTCTCTCTGTGTGTTTCTCTCTCACTCTCTCTCTCTTTCTCTCCGTACCCCCCTCTTCCCTCCCTCCCTCCATCCATCCATCCCTCCCTCCCTCCCACCCTCTTTCCTGCTTCCGTGATCCATCCCTCCATCCCTCCATCTCTCCATCTCTAGTCAACAGTATCAGCTTTAAAGGGATTTACGCTAAAACCCTAATTTGGGAATCAGATTGAAATCGCTTTGGTGTGTGTAATCTGTATTAAAGATACTGTAGATTACACTCAGCGCGCGCTAAACCGACACTCTTTTTTCCTTCTTGAAGTTACATTTTAATACGAGTTTAATTTCTCAATAAAAAAAAAGTGAATTTGTACATTTCCGGTTACAGATTATAATTCGCTCGTTTTCCGGTTAATAATCCGCGGCTGATTCTAAATATTTTTTTTTGAAAGCGATAAATCACAACCCCGAAAAGTCACCAAACAAAATCACCGCCATCAGAGGCACGAGCCTGAAAAATACCCTATTTTTTAAAATTAAAAAATAAATAAATAAAAAATGAGAGCGTTTCTAAAGTTGCGTCAAATTCGCGTCAAAGATCAATAACCCGATTCCGATTGAAATGGTCATAAAACGTAATAATTTTATTACTTACGTATTTAATTAGGCGGCCAGGCGGCAGAGTAATGGCTTTCAGGAGGCGAGGCAGGAGCAACAGCTTTGCTAATTCACTTTATCTTTGGCAATAGTCATTAACCCCCAACACCAGCCAAACAGATTGCTCTCTAAAACACATCTCTCTTCTCACATCTTCTCCGTCCCCCCCCCCCCCCCCCCACCACCCCTCACCACCTCCTCCTCCTCCCTCCATCCTTCCATCCCTCCAATCCTCCATCCCTCCATCCGGGTCCCTGGATAACCCACACCGGAGTTCAATTTTCGCCCATTAATTCAAAGATTAACATGAACACACACCCTGACAACTGGCGAAAGAGAGAGAGAGAGAGAGAGAGAGAGAGAGAGAGAGAGAGAGAGAGAGAGCTTACCCCATGTCAAAATAAAATAGCCACTCTCCTTTCTAAGAAAGCTGCTGTTGTTTATTATCAGACACTGCTTTGCTTTGAGCTGGACGCACTGCATCCCACGAGCCTTTTCTACTTTCTCTCTCTTCCTTTCTTTCCCGTTTTCTTTTCTGTCTTTTTTTTTTCCTCCAGATACAGTGTTCAGATCACGATTCGCGCGCTTGTGTGAGTGAGTTAGTGAGTGACCGCGCGCCAATGTGTCTGTGTGTGTGTGTGAGAGAGTGTAAGCGCGCTCCCCACACTCTCAACTTTGCGCGTGCAGCGGTGGAGTCTGGAGCGTGCGTTTTTTGGAGACGTGAGGCACGGTCTGTGAGACGCTGATCCACATGTTCACCGCTGCCGCCGCCGCCGCGCGCTGCTCCGTCTCTCAGCGCGAGGCGGAGACGGTGATTATCTGACTCTGACTTTTACCGTGAGACTCGCGCGAGAATGTGACTTTAGAGCCCTCCTTTATAGTTTTGGAAAATAAAGACTAGGTCAACTGCCATACTCTGATCACTGGACCACCTTAAAAGTTGTACCACCTTAAAACATTTAGCCCCGAAAATCTGCACCACCTTGAAAACTTAGTTGTTGTTTATTTGGCTTTTGTTTTGGCGCCTTTCCGGTTATTTGCACGTATTAAAAACTACATTAAGGCCTGCTCGCTCCTACTGTCTTTATTATTATTAATAATATTATTATCATTGTCTCTATCATAAATAATATACCTATTATCACCATTATCACCATCATCCACTCTCTCTCTCTCTCTCTCTCTCCGGTATTTTTCTGATTTTAGGTTTTAGTTTAGCTTTTAAAAAAACAGATAAACAAAACAAACAAATAAACAACAACAACAACAACAACAACAAAAGATAATACGGATTATTACCAAGTTTTGTGTTCTTCATTTTCTTCTACCTAAGAAATATTAGTACTATTATTGTTGATATTAATGTGTGCTATTACTACAGCTATAAATAATAATAATAATTATAATAGTAATAATAATTATAATCTCTGAACTCCACGTGTGGTTTTATCAGTTTATAGAGGAACGCTACAATCACAGTTGTTCTCTCTCTCTCTCTCTCTGTCCCCCCTCCACCTCCCTCCCCCCACCCCTTCCTCAAACTCCTCTACCTACCCCCCACACCCCCTCCTCTTGGCCCCCCTCCCCTTTCCCTTATACGGTAAAGGCCCCGCCTATTTTGCGCGTCATCCTCTGACAGCGAGGCTCCCGCGGGTCTGGAGTTTTGGCTCCCGGGAAAGGTTGCAGTCCTGAGGGAAAGAGGGCTGAGTTTAGTGTGCCTCCATCCAGTCCGCGAGACGCTGAAGGCCCCTCATCATCATCATCCTCATCCTCATCCTCTCTTCTCTCTGTCCCCGCGTGAGCCGGCGAAAAAACGCGAGCGGCGGCGAAAAAAATCCCTCCAACGCGCCCCTTGTTGGTCTTTTTTTTTTGTTTTCTGGGGGGAGCCAGAAGTGCTCCGTTCCTGCACGAGCTCCGCAGCTCCATCCGCCGCTTTCTTTCGCTTCGACAGCTTTTTTTTTACTTTACTTTTGAATTGTGTCTCTTCTTCCGCGTGATTGTTTCTCCACGCCGTTCTTCTGCACGGGGATGCTGCTGTCGCTGTCGCGTTTTGCGCGTGATGGAGCGAGCCTGAGAGCGGGAGCATCGCCACGGCGCAAAAGTTGCGAGAGATGTTGAGCTGAGTGTCGAGACCAGACGAGAAAGAAGGCGGAAAGAGAAGGAACCCACCTACAAACAAACGACAACAACCGAGCAACAACGGCGAGATCTCGAGTCTCCACTTTCCTGCGTGTGCACGAGGATCGTTTTGTTGATGCTGCGCAGAAACCAGGATCTGACTCTTCACGCGCTGGGCTTTTAATTCTGTGATTGAATTTGTTTGTATTTTTTATTTCTGGTTATTTTTTTCTTTTCTTTTTCTTTTTTTTTTTTTTTACTTTCTTGACGTCCGTTGTGAACAAAACAGAACCCAAACTTTCTCCACACCTCGCTCCTTCTTTTCCCTCTCGCCTCCAGAGTGCGGAGGATCCTCGGCTTGAGTGTGTGTGTGTGGGGGGTTTTATAATTTTTTTGTGCGAGTGTGTGTTTTTGTCGCGATTCTCCGCGCACCGACTGCACTCATGTTCGGGATTCAGGACAACATCCCGAGAGGAGGGACGAGTATGAAGGAGGAGCCGCTGGGAAGCGGGATGAACCCGGTCCGCTCCTGGATGCACACGGCCGGCGTGGTGGACGCGAACACGGCCGCTCAGAGGTACCTCCACTCGCACGGCCTTTGACTCCTCTGCAGTTCTCTTTTATTTGTTTGTTTGTTTATTTCTCCAGTGAAATGCTTTACTCAAATCCCACAACACACCCTTTATTTAAGGTGCCTTTAACGAAGGCGATGGACTTCAAATCCACCTTAAAATTTACCTGAAAGTTTTATAAAAAATTCCAAACGTTCTTCAGAGAATCATGTCATTTTTTAGATGCTCTTTCTACACTTTTAAAAATATTACAAAATATAAGTAAATCTTTTTCTGAAGAGTTAAAGGAAGTGTCAGTTAAAGGGGAGCCTCTTTTGTTTATAAGTTAAAAGTAAATTTTTTGTACAGCTTTATTTAAAATAACCAATGAACAAATGACTGTAAACAGTGTGTACTGAGTGTATGCGCTGCATCAGAGCCCTGAGGATTCTAAAATATTCTGAAATAAACTTCACTTCAGAAAAATACCACTTTAGAATAAAAGACAAAAAAAAATGTTCTAAAGAACAATACGAGGAGCATCTTTTTTAAGAACCGTTTTAGCGGAGGGATATTTGTAGCAGTTCCAGTTTCCCACATGCATCTCTGCACGGACCTCCACCGTTTCATTTAGGAGCAATTTAGGAATTCTCCAAAGAATCCCACTGAAAAAAAAATACGTAAAATGAGGAATACGTAAAAAATAAATTACAAAAAAAAAAAAAAATACACTGAGAATTTCTCCCTCAATTTCAAGGGCATTCATTCCCACTTATTTTCCCTCGATTACTCTATTATTTTTTACATCTTTGAAATTATATTTTGATGTGTGTGTGTAATTCTAGTGGCGTGGGTCTGGCGCGAGCGCACTATGAGAAACAGCCTCCGTCCAACCTGAGAAAGTCCAATTTCTTCCACTTCGTGCTCGCGCTGTATGACAGACAGGGGCAGCCGGTGGAGATCGAGCGGACAGCCTTCGTGGACTTTGTGGAGAAGGAGAAAGTGAGTCAGGGTTCGGGGGTTTTCTGCCGCTCGTGCGGTGCACCCAGATCATACAAGCTAAGGTCTCTTAACATTAGAGCACGTGGTACACGTTGGAAAATACAGAATAATGAATTGGAAAGTGATTAAATGTGCGGGGGACAAAAAAATAATAAAAAATCCAACCCGCGATATTATGCGTTAAAAATGAGCACTTTCTTCTCTTACGTGATATTTAGTGCTTTATTGTCTCGTGTTTATAAATAAAGAACATTAAAATCTCAAATGTGCAAAAGCACAGCCTGCACCTTCAATCGTTAGTTTGTTTTATTTTTGTTGTAGTGTTTTTAATCGCCATTATTCTTAAACGTATAAAATGTAAAAATCACAGATAAAATTAGCAGTTTAATTTTTTTACGAGTTGTAAAATGTTATCAGCCGGATTCTGATTTTAATTCTTGCTCATTTCCAGGAACCAAACAGTGAAAAAACCAACAATGGCATTCACTACAAACTTCAACTTTTATACAGCAACGGTGAGTCACGGCTCCGTTCACACGCGATTAAATAAAAGCGGACTGAAAATCAGATTCGAATTTTTAGACGCTGTTATTTAAAAAGTTGAAATATGAAATCATAAAGTTGTTATTAACTTTGCGTTTTTTGGTTATTACTTTTAATGAATGTAGTTTAGAAATAAAATATTTTGGAATCGAGTCATTTTTATTAGTGAACGTTATTTTTATAGAATGTTGTTATTATATTGTTATAACCGTTCAAACTATGTTTATGTGTTTTTTTTTTCTTCTCTTATTTCAGGAGTGCGAACAGAACAGGATCTTTACGTGCGGTTAATCGACTCCATGACCAAACAGGTAAGAACCCTTTGGTTAATTACATTGTTGATTACAGTATCATCTTCCTGAAACAGCTCGGCTGTGGTGTCGCTGCGTGGTTCTGCTGGTGGTGAGGTGTAGATGTGTGTGTTGGGGTCTGGCAGCTTTGACTGAGTGCGTGTTAACGCTGGATAATTCATTTCGTATCCACTTGAACTTGACACGTGAAAAAGAGAAAGAGAAAAATAACGCGATGGCGCCTTTTCGAAAAATGACCCGGAAATAAATTACCCGGAGCTTTGATGTAGAGGGCGAAAATTAGCGGTGGCCTTCCTTCCATATTACCATCTCTCTCTCTCTCTCTCTCTCTCTCTCTCTCTCTCTGTGTCATTTTATCACTCACTCTCTGTCATTTATCTGATGTGATCCTGGATGGACTTAATCAGTCCAGAGCACAAGCGTCAAAAAAAGAAAATAAAAAATGTAAAAAATAAAAGCGTGCAAGGAACTACCACGTCCATATTTGTCCTGACTTTTGTGATTTAATAATTGTAGAATAATCCACAGTGGGCCACAGCAGGGCGAGCATTTAGCTGTTGTTTAGAGGAAGGTGTATAGTCTCCTCATCAGAGCTAACAACCGGGAAATTTTATATAATTAATGTCCCCCTCTAAAACGTCGCGTTTAACGATAAACGACAGATTTATCGCTTTAGGCCTCCATTCAGTGTCAGTGAATATGACGTGTCCTGTACTTTAGACAATAACCACATCGTGTAAAATAAAAGTCTCGCTCAGGAACCCAGAGCAGATCAGTTCCAGTTTGAACTCTGTTCGGATTTTGTTGGCGACAGGAACAAGAGTGAAATAATAATGTTTATTAAAAGTCCCAGCAAGGGGCGGGTTGAGTGTGGGCCGCGGGGTGATTAGTGAGAAACTGATCAAACAGCCAATTAAGCCGATCACTGGCTTTATGGGGTTTTTATTATATTTATTTATTTATTTATTTATTTATTTTTGAGCGGAAATAAATCAGAGTAAAAAGCACAGGAAGTCAGATCAGATAAGAGCAGGCGCGCTCGCGCATACACACCCACGGCTCACGCTCTGATTTAAAGCCTTTAAACATCTGAGAGGGACTTTTAAGGCCGTCACGTGTGCTTTAATTTTTAAAATTAATGCTATGAATTATTATTATTATTATTATTATTATTATTATTATTATTATTATTATTATTACTGTTAGATAATTAATGATAATAATAATAATAATAATACACATTAGCCTATTAATTTAATTTATTATTACTGTTATTATTTTTAACCCAAATATTTTATGAATATTTTATTTACATTTTATTGAATATAATTTACTTTAATATTATAATTTTTTTAAATTTTGGGACTTTTATCTTTTTTTCCTCCAAGCACCCACTGGCGCGTTTTTTTTTTTGTTTGTTTGTTTTGTTTTGTGTTTTAAATCAATCCCCTTTATGGTTAGATTAATAAGAACACATACAACCACGTGCATTCGTGCACGCGCGCTAGAGAGATAAACAGAGAGAGAGAGAGAGAGAGAGAGAGAGAGAGAGAGAGAGAAGCGCACCTCCAGCTCTGCGCCATCTGTTAAAGCCAATGCTCAAAAGTTAGTGAACCGTACAGCGCGTGCAGCTTTTTATCTGAGGAAGAAGAAAGAGAGAGAGAGAGAGAGAGAGAGAGAGAGAGAGAGAGAGAGAGAGAGAGAGAGAAATCATTGTTAGCGGCTCTAAAATAAACAGCAGATTGCCCATTAGCACTTTCCCCTCAAATATGTGCACATTAGAGCTCTCGGGTCTTGTGCAGCGCGGCCATCTGCATGCAGGCCATCTACACCCCCCCATGCACACACACACACATACACACACACACACAGACTGCAGCATATGCGGCTTCTCATTCACTAACTCTTATTAATGCCACTTATCAGCAACACCAACCTGCCAAAGCGCTCGCGCTCACCTCACACACTGCATCCTCCTCGCGCAGTCTCGGAAATACGGTCCCCTCCACTGTTTTCAAACGCATGGACATTTCCTGTTGTTGTAGAAAACGTATAGTTTTAACCGCAACGTACAATGCACCGCTGCATTTTATTTATTGATTAAACACTTATATTAATTACAGCAATAATTATCAAAAATATTATTATTATTATTAAGAATACTGTTGTTGTTATAAATGCAAACGCAGCATGAATATCTTTATTTAAACACGCGTCAGTGCCACTGTTATTTAAAATGTTCAAAATGGTGGAATGTGCAAAATGTAAAACGCAAACGCTTCACTTCCGGTTCAAATCTAAACGACTGTTTATATTTCTCTGAGGAGTTAGGAGCATGGCTACAGTTTTCTGTACAGTTCCAGTCAACACTAATGAACCTATTATGAGTTGCGATGCTTATAACTTCACCCCTGTCTCACTTTAGAATGATTTTTATTCTTTTTTAAGGCGATCATTTACGAAGGTCAAGACAAAAACCCAGAAATGTGCAGAGTCCTCCTCACACACGAAATTATGTGCAGGTAAGAACATTAAACCAACCCCATATGTGTTGCATGCCACAATCACATGCGAGTTCTACTTAAATCTAACATTAAAACGGATAAAAAAAAGGAAGAATAAAAAATGTGTTGATGCTTCTATCTTCATGTACATTTGCATGTGATGGAGAGATATTAGTGGGACACAGGGCTCAATAGAAGGATGCACAAGGATCTTGGGCTTGAGCTGTGGACTGGATGATGATGACGATGATGATGTTGATGATGATGATGATGATGATGATGATGTGCTGCTCTTGAACTGCTGTAGAATGCTTTTCTTCCTCGTGAAAGAAAATCAGTCTAGGGATGAAATCTATTGAGGGATCTGGATCTACACACACACACACACACACTCACACACACACACACACACACACACTCACACACACACACACACACACACAGCACCGTTTGCTGGCTGACTTTACCGTTTGTGGCCAAGTTAAGTTTGCAATAGATTTAAAGGGATTTCCCATTGAATTGAGTGACTACTCAGACCCACCACTCCTGTTCTGTTTCCATGGAGATTAAGATCGTGAGTTATATAATTCAAAATCTTTTTTTCTTTTTTATTTTTTGGGAGTTTCCATAAATTACACTGGCAACGGGGTCCCGGCGTAGCACCTGCCAATGATGTGATGATTCACAAGCCTCTAAACTACGCTGAAATTACCCAAATCTAAGACTCTTTTTTCTCACCAGCGCCTGGCATCGCTGCCACAGATAAAGGTCATGCTACAATGCCATTGCCCACCATTAGCCCCCGCTCATGTGTAGCACACGGGGCTGTGTTTGAAGAGGCATTAACATACTAAACACAGCTCTTCCCGTGCGCTGACGTGCTCCACAGGCAACGCAAATGTAGCTGCTTGTGCTGCGAGTGCACGGGACCCACAGATGTGTTTTTTTTTAAATGATTATTTATTTTATTCCTGAGTTGTACACACAAGTGGAGGTCCCTACACTTTCTTTAATCACTTTAGCTGTCAGCTTAGAGGAGCTTTACATATTTTCCATACCATATGGTGTTAATTTAGCTCATTTGGACATGTAACCGTTATACCAACGCACGCTTCTTTAAATGCGAGAGGCATAACGCGTGTGTGTTTCTCCTGTAGCATTTCAGCATTAATTAAAGCACTCATAATGGGGAGCGTCGTCAGGGCCCTCAAAATGGAGGCATTGGCACATTGTGAGAGATTGATGCAGGCTTTTGAGCCGGTAATTAATAAGTGCCCCACAGAAACGCTGGTTGAAGGTGGCATCTTGCATCCTCTCCAGATATAACAGCTTGACAATTAGAGGTAAACAAAAGGCGAAGCTGTGAAAGTGATCCTCCTGCCTCTTGGCACCCCCCCCCCCCCCGACCAACCCACCCACCCCACAACACCCCCCCGTCCTGTCCGCTGCACAGCACCAAGACAAACATCCAGACATGCTGTTCCCCGTCTCCTGGTTTACCCCTCCACCCGTTTTCGCCCCCAAGAACCACACAGAGTCAGGGACGGCCGCTTAGTCGCGTTTAAAGGGATCGAGAAAGTGGTGGGGTGCTGATGCTTTCATGTGGGCTGCCTTCTGAACGAGTTTGTTTGTTTGTCTCTTGTTTGCAGCCGGTGTTGTGACAAGAAAAGCTGCGGCAACAGGAACGAGACGCCCTCAGACCCTGTGATCATCGACAGGTAAGAACCTGCTCTCCTGGTTTTCTTCTTCTTATTAGTAGTATTCCTCGTCATCTCCGTTCCGGGAGTGTGTTGGTGTGTTGTGTCCATCTGGAGGCGCTAGGCCGGCCACTTGGCGTGTGTGTGTGTGAGTGTGTGTGTGTGTGCTTTTGACCTGCGCAGGTGGGTTGACTTGGAAAAACCCGGGGGTGTCTTTAGGGACTCTGTAATTGCTAGCTGAGTTGTCAGGGGAAGTAGTTTCCTTAGCCCTTCCTCTGTGCTGGGCGAGCAGTCCTTTATGCCAAGAGAGCGTTTTATTCTTTTATTTTTTATTTCTTTTTGTGCTTTAAGATTTGCGCCTCTGCCTGTTCCTTCATCCTAATTTGTTAACAAGGGCTTCATTCGCCTTGGTCTCCTCTTCCCCTGCTATCATCCCTGTAAGCGCTAGAGATGCCTGCTCACAGCTTCACACAGGCTTTGTTTCTCTTATAGGGTCCACAGTGCGGCAGAGCGTTAGTGCATGCTAGTGTGTGTGTGTGTGTGTGTGTTTATGTTCCACTCCCATAGTACTGCTACTCCTGGGTATTGAGTAATATCTCTCAGCTGGTTGTTGGCGCTTCCATGTTGATAACATTAGCATTAGCGTGCTTAAATACACCGGCTCCTGCAGCATTGGTAATTGATGTTCTTCTTCTTCTTCTTCTTCTTCTTCTTCACTGTTTAATTTTACTCTCGCTCAAGGTTACAAACGCTCAGCAAGTCTTGCTCTTCCTTATCGCCAATTATCTCAGCACAGTGTACATGTGTGGGGCAGATGAGGCACTGCTGCTGTTGCTGTTGCTGCTTGCCTGGGCCTCTTGGAGATTAGTGAGCTAGAACAAGCCCACCTTGCTCCATAAAGGCTGCAGCGTAAGCCATGAACAAGTGGAGCTCGGTGCCAGTAGCAAGAGAGCATGGCCCACTCTTTCTCTCTCTCTCTATGCTCTGCAGATGTTGCAAACGTATCCCCCCATGGTGAACTTTGGTGTCCGTCGGGTGAGGAATGAGATTGTGGCGGTAGAAAGAGGATGAGCTGAGCCCAGGCAGAAATATGCGCTGCCAGTGGACAGCAATGCTAATGTTTGACTAGCTGAAATAGCTGTTTGCTTAGTGGAGAATGTTTGGTATCTGACAGAGGGAACATCTCTCTTATTAGTAATCAAATAGGGACAACCACTTGCTGCTGTCACTCACGACTAGCGTGGAACGTGTGCATGAGTAACCTCTGTATGTGTGTGTGTGTGTGTGTGTGTGTGTGTCAAGTGCTGGAAAAAAGGACTCACAGCCCGGCTGCTGAATTTATGGCCGGGGCTCGCATGCTTTGAGCTCTTTGAGTTTCCTCCTGTCAATGTCATATGCTTACGGTTCAGAATCACTGCCGTTCTTTACGATGATGTGGGGCATCCAGAGCGTTCTGACTCTCAAGAGGGGTTTGATACGGTGAACGTAGAGCACTGACACGCTGTTAGTAGGAGTTTTCGCCGCCACAGCAGTGGAGCTACTAGTGTTTGACCCGCAGCCTTTGCTTCTGACAACGCGGCCTGTTGTCTGTATCATTTAAATGAGGATTATTTACTGTCATATGCATCGATCAAGAGGATTAACTTGTCCCTGCCGCGTGTAACCTTTTCTCCGGCTGTATCTGCTCTGCTAAGCGGAGCGTTTGAGGTGACAGGCGTAACCTTCTTCCACATGAACGAGTGTGGAGCGTTTGAAGAGATACGCTGATACGCCGCCACAGCGTGTGAACAGTAATTAGTAGCAGGATGTTTTAATGGAGGGAATTGTGTTACACTGCCCTGTAGCGGAGCGGAGAGAGGAGGAGCGGCGCTGAGCGCATGAGGGAGGTTTGTTTTGGTTTTCAGAGCAAAAGATGAAACATCCTCTCACTTCCTCTTCGGCGGTTCCTGCGACGTCTCGACCACGCCGAGCCCATTCAGCTCACAGTATATATTTACCTTCAAAGAGACACATGCTGAACAGTGTGTAACAGGGTGTCATTGATATTTAACGCACTGGCTCTTCCCATAAATTGCTCGGCTTTGTGTCGCGGCTAAATGGAGTTGGAAAGATCGGGTGTCTGCGCTTTGTGCTTCAATCTGGCGGACAATGCGTGTAACACAAGTAAAATAGGAAAAGGGGAACGGCGGAGCTGGGATTGAGTCTCAGGGAAAGAGGCCGCGGCTAGAGGAGGGGATATTGTCGCGAGTTCAAACAGTGGATAAAAAAGCTCGCATTTTCATTGTGGGTCGCCTGAAAGAGCCGGGAGTATCGTTTCCATCCGTTCTGCGCGATCACAAAGGCAGACGTGCTTCATTAGCCCACTGCATTGTCTGCGTATCGCAACTATGGGCAGATGATTTTATCCTTGCACTCCCAGAGCGAGGAGCCGGGACAGGGCCGGTTATAAAAGT
>NC_089802.1:4858145-4878245 GCF_029633855.1 Hoplias malabaricus
CACCTACCCACCCACCTAACCCAAGCCCATGCATGTGTGTGTGTGTGGGGGGAAATGGCTTTAGCATGTGTTGAGAGGAGGGGGATCCGAGCTGGTGTTGTTGTAAGACATGTTGCATGGGCCCAGAGAACGGAAGAAAGTGGCTCCACTGAGTCTCTGCTGAAAGACGAATCACACACACACACACACACACACACAGACACACACACACACACACACACACACACACACACACACACACACAGTGGACATCATGAGAAAAAACCAGGGCATCAGCAGGAAAGAAGTGAAGAAGAGGAAAGAGAGAACTTAAGAAGGAGGAGACTTTAAGTAAAACAAATGAAGTGTGTGTGAGTGTGAGTGTGTGTGTGTGAGTGTGTGTGTGTGTGTGTGTGTGTGTGTGTGTGTGTGTGGAGGGGGGTATTGAAGGACTAATCTGAGTGAACTGTGAGGAGAGGGACATATGTGCTTTAAAAAGGCCTTTTATTTGATTGAGAGCACAAAGCGACGACACACCCCTTTTGTCGGCCAGTGAGAGCGCTCCTGCTGAGTCTGTCATCATGGCACTACAAGTGCGACCGCACAGAAACAAACACGGCCACAGACACGACCGTACACTCCGACAAATCGTACACTGATTCCACCTTAAAAAAACAGCTAACGTGAGACAGAGAGCGTAGTTATATTTTAAAGAAGTGCCGCCTTAAAAACACTCGAAACTAATGAAGGTTCACGTCTTGATGCATGTGTTTCTACAACATGAAGAACAGAATTACACACACACACACACACACACCCCAGACAGTTGGAGAGGGTCTGTTGTTACTCAATAGGCAGGCGTGGGTGCATGTTCCTTTTGAATAACAACCAGGCAAATTGGATCAGTTTTGGTGAGGCGTGGACTGTGTGGAATGCATGGCCGAGGGTTTGTGACGCTGCTCTTCATGAATGCGCGCAGCATGTTCCCATTTCCAGAGTCCAGCTGAGAGCTCCTCACAACCTCCCCCTCCCACCCATCGTCCCCTCTGCTCACCATAAACTTTAAGATGTACTTTTAAGTTCGTTTAACTCAGTTATATTATTGTAGGGGTCAATTTGACCCTTTCATTTTTGTTTGATATTTTGTTTTGTGTCAGTTCCTTTCCTATCTTTGTTGACACTTAAAATAAGACAAATCAGGTCTTAATATTGTTTCTTCTTTCAGGATTATAACACTGCATGCTGTAGTGACCTCAGTATTGTCCACAAACATGCGAAACGTAGATATTAAATGTGACATAACATGTACGGGACTTGATGTTTGCCCAGTTTTCTCAGTTAAATTGGGAAAAGTCAGTGTGTATGACGTAGAACCAATGATTCCCATCGTTTATTTGCAGGCGTTAAACTTTGAATGAGGTCAAACGGATGACAAAGGCAATAAGGAATGTTTATTTGTTCAAATAGAAATGTTTTAAGGGTATGTTCATATTTTAGAAGTAAAACACTGGGCCGGCTGACGCTTATTGAGCATGATTTTGTACAAAAATTGCATAAAAAACATAACAAAACGCCAGCTACGACCAGAAAAGGAAGCCTCTACGTCTCTGGGCTCTCTGATGGCCGTCGTTATGTTGGAGGTGTGGTGTGTCTTTATGGAGTTTAATTGTGTTAATGGAGAGCTGGTGTAGTTTGTAGTGTGTGGCGCATGGCTGGCAGTAAATGCAGCCCTCATTACTCTCTCCGGGGCTGTGGATGCTGTAGTGACTCACAGGCCAGGGCCATGGAGAGGGGTTTTTTATTTTTTTTTTCCCATCGCGGTGTGAGCGAGTGCGGATTCACACCCACAGCATTTGTTTCACATTAGCAGAGGTTTGTAAATCAGACCACTGCTGGGACTCTTCTGCCTCTCTACACACTACAGCAGAGATTCAGCTCCTCTCCTATCCATCTATCCATCCAACCATCCGTCCATCCATCCAGCTCCTACAACCCATCATCCCAACCTTATTCTCTCTACCTACCCCTCCCCCAACACTCCCCCCAATCTCCATCCATTCCCATTTTTCCGAATGTGGCAATTTGTCGTGTGACACCGCTGAGATTAGGTTAGGAAACTGTGTGTGGATTGTATTGGACATGGTACTGCTCGCACCACTCGCAGGTCACAGGCCAGCGATCTGGACATTGGGCACAAGCCATCAGTTTCCCCCCAGCGAGAAGCACTGGGCCTTGGCCGCCTCGGTCCCAGGGGCCCGCCCCGTTGGAGCCATCCTCCAGCAAACCTTCAAAAACTGCAGCAAATAAGTATCATTTATTAAAGCTGACAAGTTATCTCTAAATATAACCCCCCCTTCCTCCCTCCCTCCTCCGCTGTCAAAAGATTATCGGCCGGCGGGTCGTCCTGTTGATAACAAAAGCACATTTTCACCCGTCCAATGAAAAGGACCTTTGAGTGGAGATTACACCGCGCTCGCGGCGGAGGAAGAGAGGGGAGTAGGAGCTATTTTTCTTATTGTGTAGCAAGACATAGGAGCATGTGCCGCGATGGCCCCTCGCGAGGTACGTAAGGGTGATGCAACGCTGAAATACCCCAAAGTGAAGACACGAAAAAAACAAATGCAGTGAAGAAGTGGGGGAGTGAGCATCCCAGGGTTAAGAGAGCGAGAGAGCGAGAGAGCGGCAGACGGAAAGCCCTGCTCTAGCTCGCGGCGCTTTGTCATTAGAAGAGAACCTCTCCTCATGTTTCCCAAGACCTCATTAGAATTATTCCCAGCAATTACGCTGTCCAGGAACCCGTGTTGTCCGGCGGTTTATTAGGCTAAAAGCAGGGCCTGATTTTCATGCTTGTAAAGACGGGGTGTGATGCTGATTTATGGGTGTTGCAGGAGGTCAGGTGCAGTTGATAAGGCGTCATTAGAGACGGCAAATATTTGCTCAAGAGTCGAGAGCTGTTTGCTCTCACAACACAAAGACAATTAGCGAAATGATCGTATATCCTATTAATGTGCAATACATCATCATATTCGCTGCTTTATCAACAGCTGCATCTAAATGACACAGAGAGGAACGCAAGTCAGGAATGAAGGGCATGGGGTTTTAGTTCCGCTGCCAAAAAACAGGGGGAACATTATAAAACCAGGGAGCGCCGAATCAAAATCGTGGTTGGAATCGAGCTCTAAAAAAAAATGTAGAAACTTTGTTGAGCATACAACTCAAAATAATAATATTAATAATAATATTAACACAATCTTATCAGTGTAGCAGCATGCAGGCGGCTGGTGATTGGTGCTAGCGCGGCCGCTAGCTCTCTCAGGGAAATACGAGCGCTTGTGATGTGGTGGCTGCATAATTATCCTCTTGTGAAGCATGCACAATGGCGCCAGGATGATGAATCGATGGCAGATTGGAAGCGTGGTTTAACTGTCATGTCCCTGCGATAAGGGGGAGCTGGGGGATTGCTCGCGCTCGCTGCTAGCTTCCTAGCCTGCCAGTTTATTAGCGCAAATCCCAAATGTTTAGTAAACTCATTAGGCTCCATCTAACGCTAATTTATCATCATAGATGGACCGCGGGAGGAGAGGGCCACAGAGCGGCCCGGAGAAGCCGCGGCCGTTCGCCCGATCAATCACCGCTCTAGCGGCGGCCATATTTCATTAAATCCGCCCGACCCCCATGAGCCGTATGGATTCTGGCCTCGCGGACTGGCTTTTTTTTTTTTCCGAAAGGGGGGTGGGGGGGATGGTTGCTGGACTAACGATGCTGTCTGATGATGCTTATCTACAGGAAACAGTGAGGCCCTTCGACCCCCCCCATCACACACTCGGCCCTCCTGCTTGAAGAGCCCTCCAAACACAGAGCGGAGAAGAGAGAGAACAGATAAAAGCAGGGCCTTTTTGAAGAGAAGTGGCGAAAATTTAAGACAAGGAGCGCGTATTATGGATGCCTGTGGGTTTTTAACACCTCAAAGGTGGAGAAAAAGAGGGTTCGAGTGCCGAATGGCTCTTTTTTCTCTTGGTTTCTCTTTTTTTTATCATCATAACCGCCCGTGTCTCTGTAGTGTGCTATGACTGACTCACAGCCCTGATCTCCCAGACATCCCCGAGAACTAATTCGCAAATCAGAGCTGATTCTTATGATCTTTTTCCAGATGAAATGTGGCTCTCGCTGAAGGTAAAGGGCCGCCATCGATTTCGCCCGCTCCCTCTCTCCGAATCAATCATTAAAGATGAGACGTGTAAAAAGGCGAACGCTCTCTGTTCTCCCTCGATCTGGACGCTGAGCTGCTAAAGGACTTAGATGTCCTTTTTTTTTTATCGTCAGCTATTTAGCGACCCCCCCCACCCCCCCACCCCCGGCCCTGTAAAAACGAGGGAGGAAGAGGTGTGAGGGGGGTGCATAGAGGTGGTGAATAAACCTGGTTTGGCAGCAATAATAAAATATGACAGGTATTTCCTGGTGCTGGTCGGGCGGCGAGAAAGGTCCCCAGCAGTCTGTTTTAATTCACCTGACTTATGTTCCCTGGCTTTGATTTACCCTCCGATTAAAACCCAGCGCTCGGCCGGCCGATTGAAATCAGATCCAGCCACAGCTTGCCCGTATTGATCTCTATTTAACATCAAGGCTCGGAATGGATTGGCATCGATTAACAATAAAAACACTCGGCGGCTTGTCCAGGGGCCTGTTCAATATGCTGAATGAAAAAGTATTGTGCCGCTGCCCTTCATTGAGCGCAGGAGAAACAGTGGCGAAGGGGAAATAACGGCGGGAACAAGCCTCGCCGTGCAGCTTTTACTGGGTGTATTTACTTTTTTCCCCCCACTTTCTTTTAACATCTGCTTTTGACAGCGTATGGAAAAGAGAAAAAAAGATGGAGAGAGAGAGAGAGAGGGAGAGTGAGAGTGAGAAAAAATAAAGCATCCAGAGTGCTTGGAATGTGTCATAAGCAAAAGGGCACGACTTTTATTCGCTACACTAATGACACAATGGGTGAAATATGTTGTGGGTAATTTCCAGCTAAGTGCGTGTTGAGTAGCACACACCTGCACACACACACACACACACAGGCAGCAGATCCCTCACCCATTTTTAAGCATGGCAATGTGTGTGTATGTGTATGCATGTGTGAGGAACCTGGAGTCTGTTTCTATGTGTGTGTGTGTGTGTGATGAAATGACCTCACCGCGAGAGCTTGTCCACCCTGACTCATGACTTAAAGCCTCACAGTACATTCAGTTTCCCTCAGTTCTGCAGCACTTTCTCAAATCTCTGAAGCCCCAGGCCAGAGGAGCTACTCGCATCTGCAAAACATTAGAGAATCCCATCCGTCCAGGAGTTTACAGTTATATAATGATACAGAAAACCACAAGTCCCCCCGGGGCGCTGAGCTGAAGGGATACTTTTTATAAATGGCATTCTTCTGCTCGACCTACAGGACATCGCGGCGAAAGACGTACACACGCAGAGCCGGGAGATCTCTATCGTCTGACTCTGTTAGGGTTGCACACCTTCACTGACTGAATCGACCAATCGATATGCACTTGTTGAACTGTCATAAAAAGAGGGCTCGGGAAAGTTTCCAGAAGTTTGCTTCATCATAACTCACACAGTGAGCTACAGAAATGGTGTGGTTAGCCGTTAGCCGTTAGCCGTTAGCAATAGCACGCTACACAAACACACATCACTGCTGTTTTTTTGTATTATTTTAGTTTTTATTTCATTATTATGATATGATTTAGTTAGAGTTTCAGTTTAGGGTCAGGGTTATGTTTACATTTATGGTTAGTGCTAGGTTTAAGGTTCGAGTTCGGTTCAGGGTTAGAGCTAAATTTAGGCTTTGGTTTGTTAGCGATAGCATTTGACCTTACAAACCCTACCCTTACGGTTAGGATTAAGTTTAGGCTTAAATTTGGGGTTTAGGGTCAGGGTTAGATGAAGTTACCTTTAGAACAGGTCCCTCAGGAAGACCTTAATGAACTTTACTTACCACCTTAAATACCCATATTGTAGTTGTACAACATCGGCAGCTTATTTAGATGTGTGACCTCATCACAATGCACATATATATTCATCTACACACAGCACCTACAAAACAAACACTCTAACACATCATCTACCCCCAGCGCCACGCACACACACACACACACACACACACACACACACACCACCCCTGCGAGCACACACAAACAATCTGCAGTCTATTAGTCTCTGATAGGCCAAATCCAATTTGATTCCTTAAGTGTTGATTAAGGCGGCGACGACTGAAGGAGCTTGTCCTTCTCTGGCTGTTTGTTGATTACTTACCTCCAAGCTTGATGGAACGACCGTCTCTCTCTCTCTCTCTCTCTCTCTCCCCCGCCACCTCCCCTAACCCCGCCTCCCCAGCTCCATGTCGAGCTTATTGATAACACTATGTATGTCACAGTCCCACACTTGGCCAGAAGTTTATAGACACACGGTCACTGAACTGAAGGAGTGTATCGCTCTGTTGCTGCAGGAGACTCCTGTTCCGGGAAAGCTTCACTTCTGATCTCTGAAACACACTTGTGAGGATTTGATTGCTCCTCTCCGCTGGTCCCCAGTGCTGGGGATTTTTATATACGCCTATACCACTCTGCCAGACCAGTGAACAAACACGACGGTAGGAGCCTACTCTAGCCAAGCACAACAATGTAAGCCCTGCGTGCCAAATGCCGCAGCAGCTGCCACCTCTGCCTACTGCCACCTCAGCATGCTGACCACTCTGAGGTAGTGGACACAGTGGACAGGCCCAGCAATGAAAATCCCACTGGGTTTTAATGACACAATAAGGGAGAGGAGAGATGAGAGAAAGGTATGTTAAATATTGGGAAGGGAATGCAACAGCTGCAAGTCTGTGTGGTTGTGTGTGTGTGTGTGTGTGTGTGTTGATGATGAGTTGCTAAGCACAGTGAATGGAGTAGGGGGCAGTTTGTAAGGTTAGAAGAAGCTCTGGCCAACTTTTCCTGTGAGTGGAGGAGCTTTAATTGGCCTGTGGGAGAGTGAGAGCGAGAGTGTGTGTGTGTGAGAGAGAGAGAGCGAGAGAGAGAGGAAGGGAGAAAGTTGGACATTATCTCCTCAAAGAGTCTGGCCTCTCGGGTCACTCCCTCACTCCCTTCTGTTTAACTGGCCTGCCCTGTCAACCTGACACAAGCCAGAGAAGTCTTTAGCCACTCTATAATGCGACTGAGCACACAAACACACACACACACACACACACACACACACACACACACACACACACACACACAGGATATCCAATACATCTAAAAACTCAAACAGCTTTCAATCCTCATATATTAACAATCATAACTACACAAGACCACCTTAAAAGATTGTCTCATTCCACCTTAACACAATGTAAACACTGTGAATCAAATATTGTGAAATAATGTTAAAAAATGTGTCTTCCGCATTTAACCCATCGGTGCCAGCGAACACACACACACACACACACACACACACACACACTAGTGTACTAGAGGCAGTGAACACACACCCAGAGCAGTGGGCATCCATCCCTGGTGCCCAGGGAGCAGCTGGGGGTTAGGTGTCTTCCTCAAGGGAAGCTCAGCCATGGATTATGTGTTATTATTATTGTTATTATTATTATTAGTTATTTTAATATGACACAATGGATTATAATATTAACATAAAAAATGAGAGCTAAATTAATGCTTCTTCTTAATTTTGAGCACGAAGCGTTTTGTTAAAATAGTCATTTAATATTTTTAATTTAAGGGACTACACTATATTTTCATAAGGTAGATTCAAATATGCCATACACACACACACACACACACACAAGTCCCCTCCTTCAGTAGCCCTCAACAGGTTAGCTTTACGACCCCCTTACCGGGCTTAATGGCTGCGCACTTTGCCTTGTCTTCCATTGATTCTGCTGTCTTTAATTGCTGGGAAAACAAGCCTGCCACTCAGTCTGATCTCACCCAGCTTTGGAGGCCCGGCTTCTCGTTGGACGGAGGGACAATGAACACATTGACTTGCACTTTCACACCCTTTTCCACTCCCCTCTGGGATTGATAATGATGTGGAGCTAAAACAACAACAACAACACCTCCCTGCCTTCCTACCGCCATTTTGTAGCTTCACAGTTCTGTTGCGCTGCGCCGCGGCGTGAAAAAGGAAACATATCCGAGTCGTTTACGAGGTAAAACCCGCTCGCCCCTGAGACAATGCGAGTCAATATTCGTTTTCTACGTGGCTGTGGGTCTCGGATGTGTGGATTTTTTAGCACATACCTTGGAACTGTTTTCTCAGTGATGCCGTGTTTGTTCGGGGGTTTCACCGAGTAGCAGCAGTGTTGCATCAGATCGCTACACGTGTCAACAGGGTAATTAAACCACACACACACACACACACACACACAACATGCACTCTCACACATACTTACACAGCACATGCTGGGCTAAATATTCCCCCTCTTTAACCACGAAAACAGCAATTTAAGGCCATGTCGTGGTAATTTGCTCGGCGGGAGAAGTCACTGAGCACGTGTGGAGTGAGGTCACGAGTCACGTCAGTTTCATAATGAGTGTGTTAGCATGTTAGCATGTAGGCACGCCGGAGACAGCGGGGGAAAGTGAGGTGTTGTATCAGCTCTGAGAGGTAGGGCACATTTGTGTCGTCTTGTGACAGAAAGGGCAATTTGGCATGAACGTGGTTAAGGCTGGTGCCGAATGGGTCGGGCTAATCTTTCTGTCATTGGTTGCTCATGAAATCCACTTTGCATCCATTTGCCTGAGCATGGGCAATCAGAAGTGACTCAGTGGGCAAGATCAGTAATAATCACAGCCTCCCTGTCCACTCCAGGGGAAGAGAATGTGTGTGGCCTTTTTTATTTATTTATGTATCTTTCTGGGGTTAAGGGGAAATGTTGAGTTGAGATGTAGCACAGCAACATTTAGCTAATCATACAGAAGGCAATGGAAATGACACATTGAGAAAGAGTATATTGTGTGTGTGTGTGTGTGTATGTCCTCTTCTGTCTGACCACCCTGAATCAGTTGGATTCCCGTCGAATGAGATTTTAATCACCTTCTGCTATCACCACGACAAGCAGCCAGCAAGGCCAGCCCCTGCGCCTCTATATTTATGATAATTTTTTTGTCTTTCTCTCTCTCTCTCTCACACTCTCTCTCTCTCTCTCTCTCTCTCTCTCTCTCTCCATCTCTCTCTCTCTCTTTTTTTCTTTTTATTGAAATCAGTGTTGACGGAGTGGAGTAATCCTGATTAGCGGTGAGGCTGTGGCCAGTGGAGGGTGAAAGGCATCAGTGCAGTGTTAGTTCACCGGGACCGGGGCGAAATTGAAAAAGGGGGGAAGAGAAGCTGAACGCCAGCAAATTCTCTCCTCCAGATAGACACGCGCAGATCACAGGCCTGCCAGAGCAATCCCTGCTCACCACACACTGCCTTATATTAGCCAGTGTATACACACACACACACACACAGAGAGAGAAATGGGCTCTGTTTGTGTTGTTGTATTGTCTTGTTGAGTAGCAGGGCACGACATCCATCAAATGAATGTGTGTCCAGATTTGTGCGTAGCTCGAGTCGACTATTGACTATTAACCTCTGGAACCTTTAATATACCTTCATTTCTCTGCTGTCGTTCTCAGTGTTTATTATTCATTAACTACGATGAAATCCTTAGTAATTACAATGTAACTAATATGTTATTAAGCTACCGGTGAAAGCAATTGTGTCTCATATCCAATCATTCGGCATTTGAATGAACATATTCATATTTATAGCTAGTTTTATTTGTATTTTTTATAAAAACAACAAACGATTTTCCCATTTTCTTTGCCATTAAACACAACACAGAGATGTGACTTTTTTCTTTCCGCGAAATTAAGAATCCACTTCAGACAGAACACCTCTCCTTGTCTCCGTGAGGTTGGAGTGAGAAATAATTCATACTGAATTACCCCAGACTGTTGTTAGCATTGTCTTCTAAGTGTAAAGGGGTTAAGAGTTAACCTCCTCTAAACCCAGACAGTGAATGTATTATTGCAGCACGTCCACTCTTTGCTTGACTGAAGAAGAGGCGTAAGTCCAAGGGCTGTAAGCTCTCAGTCTCAGTGCCATAGGGGTGAGAGGACCCTCCCCAGGATTGAGCTTTAGCCTAGCATCAGTGTGGAGGGGGGGGAGAGGGGGCAGGACCATCTATCATTAGTGACCACAAAAAAAAGACAGGGTGGCGGCTGGTGTTGAGTTAAAGAGGGACCACCCCCCACCACACACACACACACACACACACTTCTCAGGACGGGGCAGACAGAAATCTGACACTGAATACAAACAGAGAGTCGTCCTCTCTCTGAAAAAAGAAGGGACAAAAGAGCTGGTCCAACTGTTTAACCGTGTTATTTTTTTAATAGGAATCCCTGTCTTTGTTATTCTTTATACTTGGACAAAAAGATATAATCTGGAGCTCCCCTAATTCCTTTATTATGCCCCTAAAGCACTGTAAAGGATGGTGATGATAGATGCCCTTATTCTTTCTGTTGTAATAAGACCTTGTGCCAGTCATTTACAGGGCACCACATCCATCAGATAGATGTGTGCGTCTAGATTAGTCACTACCTTGAGTCTACACATGACTATTCACCTCTGGAACCATCATTGGTCTGTTATTACCCTTATGGGCTCTTATTACAACGTAACTAATATGTTACTACATTGTTATAAGCAGTAATAATTGCTAATTAAACCTCGTGTGCAAGTCAACGTGACCAAAGTTAATTCCCAGTCTTTTGGGCTGTTCCTATTGGTCAGTTTACAAGGAAGTGCTCCCCCATTGGACGGTACTGTTATATCACCGTCCGTTCCTCTGAACTATTTAACCCAGGCCTAATTACACCCTGTTCCTTCACAGAAATAGACAGTGTGAAGTGGTGCACTCATCCACATACCTTTAACACTACATTTCTCATCCTTGAACAGATCTTGGAAGTCTTTGAGAAGGATGCAGCAGTCACCTTCTTGTAAATGAGGCTTGATTCCTAGCTGTAGGCAATCAGTGTATGTGTGATTTCGCATGCTGCGCTACGGTCTAAAACTGAAGATATAAAAAGAGCAGAAAGTGTGTGTTGGATGGGGGGTGGTGGGGGGGGGGGGTGTAGTGGGTTTTGAGGCGGGGGCTGGGTGCTGAGCTCGTCGTGTTTGTTTTGGTTGAACAGGCCAGGCGCTTTCATATTGATCTCATCTCTAATGATGCATTTTATTAAACATGATTGCTCTTATAAAATACGGGTGACATTTGTCTCGGCTCTGCTCAAGAACGTTCGCCAACGCTGACGTCCCTATTAGAGCGCCGTATAAACAGTCTCTGGCATGCAAATTAAAAACCGCTGGCGCCCACCAGAACACACCCCCACCTCCTCCACCCCGACTGTTCCTACTTACATTCACGTTAAATGACTTTATTCGTAATGGCAACATCTTGACTGACACCTGCAGCACTCATAAATGTTAATGACAGCGTTTTGTTGTCTTTATATTGTTTTCTCCCGCTCGCTTGTTAGCAGGAAGAGTCAGCGGCTTCTAAGACTCAATCCTAACAAGTTCCTTCTAATCAGCCTCGGGATCTGTCTCTGTCAGAAAGAGAGAGATAAAGAAAGATAGAAATAAAGAAAATGAAAAAAATACATAGCAACTAACCTCCCAAACACACACACACACACACACACACACTTCCCCAAGACTCTCCAAGAAGTACTTTAAAGACTGGCCTGTCAATTTGTGAATCAACATCTCTCCCTCTTTCTCAGCGCCTTGCGTTGTGTTTTGTTTTGTTTTTTTTTCCCCTCATTCCTTGAGCAGAAGAAGAGGAAGGAGGGGAGAGGGGGGAGACAAACAAACAAACAAATAAACAAACAAACAAAGGCACCAAAGCTGGCGTTTTGTAGTTTGAAGGAAGTAAACTTCATCAGGTCGACTCTGATGCCTGTTTCAGATGTCACTCAGAGCGGCGCTCTCATGATGAAAATGCTGCGTTCTGAATTCTTCCTTTAGGGCTCCTGGGGATAAGGCCTGATAAAAAAGAAAACAACTTCACCTCGCTCCACTGGATGAGAGAGAAAGAGTGAGAGAGACACAGAGAGAGTGAAAGAAAGGTGGAAATTCAGAGAGAGGCCGGGTGAGAGCGTTTCAAAATGTACAATTTATTCAAATATTGATATTTCTGCTTGTCAGCAGAGGTGCCTTGGAATTTCCACGCGGAGCTCAGTTGTCAGAGGAGAAGGCAGGGGGAAGTGTCAGATAATTCATAAGCGCAGTTCAGTGGCGGGGAATCAGCTGGGAGCGCGGTGGGGGAAATGTGTTATTGTTGATGCAGAACAGGGGCGCATATATATATATGTGTGTGTGTGTGTGTGTGTGTGTGTGTGTGTGTGTGTGTAACAAACAAAAAGAGCAGCTCACGCTTCTCTCCATCATGTCACGCAAATGTTCAATTTGTGTCGTTTTTATTCCCCCCTCTCCCTCTCCCTCGTCAACACCCCCCCCCCCCTTCTCCTCCGTGGACCCGCTGCTGTCGGAGACCCGGCCGGGGCCCTGTGGAGCATGGGACGTTTGGGCCGAGTCTGTCGACGTCTGTCGACGTAGGGTTGTTTTTTCGCCCCCTCGGAGTCCTGTTTTCCCGATCTCACTGCGGCCAATGAGAGCGCAGCTGCTCTACCACTTAGAGCCATCAGCATTGACTCCTACATGTGGCTTACATTAGTAACCCCGATACACACACTCGGACTCCCACACACACACACTGGAGAAGCCCTGTTTGCTCGGGTGTGATGGCACTTTTGCGTACAATGTGAGATGTGTAGTGTTAGGTGGAGCGCTGAAGTAAAAGGGGGCACACACACACACCCACACACACACACTCAAGGAAGAGGAAATGCCAGCAAAATAAATCACCCCACATCCGGTGAAAAGCTGAGCTCGGCTTGGCACGAGCGTGAATACTTCAGGGGGAGGTTTGTGCGTGTGTGAAAAAACAGAACAAACAAACAGTTCAGCCCCGTTTGCGATACAGTGGGGTCAGAGAGTCTGAGACCACTCACGGAGTAAATACACATCAGTGGTTGCAGCAGGGGCGATCCCAAACTTTTGATGCTCGTGTAGCTGGAGTAAGACAGCCCCGTTCGGCGTCTTGGCACCTGCCACGGCCCTGATCTGGACGACGAGGGCTACGGGAGATGACTGAAAGCGTTTACAGAGAGATGTAGAGACAGACAGAGATAGATGTGTTGACTAACACCGCCCTGAACTCAACAGCTTGGAACGCTAAGAACAAGACACCTCCATTAAGATTTCTTCCTCCGGTCCAAAGTTATGTTGATCTGCCGAAAGCAGCGATTCTCTTGATGTAATTTGCTCCTCTGAGAGCGCTGTGCTGAGAGCCAAACACGTCTTTCCCCATCAGAAACACAAGAGCGACCCCCCCACGCTCTCCCTGACAGCAGTGATGAATAGGACCAAAAAACCGGTGGGGTCCTAAAACCAAACCGATATAAAGACGTATCTCTTGTCACCATATGATCTCATAGTTCACGAGGCTGTTGACAAGAGGCATTTTGGCACAGCTTGCCAGCCATCTGGGGAGCGCCGATTGAAAGTGCTGGGACTCTTTCGCAGCAGTGAATCAGTGGGTTTTAAAAGGTGGCTGAGAGTATAGCGCGGAGGAATGAGGCGGATGGTGGTGGTGGTGGTGGACCATGGGTTGGATAGAGACTAAGTCGATAAACAAAACAACAATAACCCTGTGTTATACGGATATGATCCATCGATTTAGTTCATTACATGTACGTTTTAATACAACAATCGCTGTCTTTATTTAGTTACACGCAATCGGCACAGGGTGGTCGGCCAGTTATGTGTAAACAGCACTGTTCAGCTACTTTTTCCACTCAGGAAAGAACACACATTTGGACAGGGGTCCATTATTTAGAGATTTGTGTTATTGTTTCTGGGTTTGGCCAAGGACAATAATGTAGTGTCCATTTTCTCTGGTTGTGGCCATCTCAGGACAACGAGAGAGAGAGAGAGAGAGAGAGAGAGAGAGAGAGAGAGAGAGAGAGAGAGAGAGAGAGAGAGAGAAATAAATAAATATAGAAACTGTGTTGGAGAGCAATGCACTGGCAGCTCCTCTAATCCTGTTTCCAAGGCATTCTCTCTCTCTCTCTCTCTCTCTCTCTCTCTCTCTCTCTCTGCCCCTCCCTCACTCTCCCTCTCTCTGGGCGAGTTAGTTGTTCATTGGCGAGTGGACACTGGTAGCGGCTGACATCTTTGGCTCGTTAGAGCTGGCCTGCCTGCAGTGTCTGACGTTTTCCACGCCTGCCTTCAGCCCTTTCCTCTCGTCGTCCTCGTCCTCCTCCTCCTCCTCCTCCTCCACCTCCTCCATCCCTCCATCCCTCTCTCCCTGCATCCCCGCTCTCCCTCTCTCCTCCGCTCGGCCCTGACTGTCTGCTAAACGTCCAGCAGAATCTGTCATCTGTGCCCGGCTGCCCTCTAAGCCAGACCCTGACAGAGAGAGAGAGGGAGAGGGAGGGAAAGAGAGAGAGAGAGAGAGAGGGATGGTAAGCGTCTCTGCTAGCGCTGAATCCTCCATTAACTTTGTGAAGCGTATTGATTTCTTGTAAAAATAATGATATTGACAGGCTTTCCAGGAGTAATTGTTTCCAGAGTTCAGAGGTCATTGCAGAGAGAGAGAGAGAGAGAGAAAGAGAGAGAGAGAGAACCTTTGGGGGTGGTGCATGCTTTGAAAATGTGTGTGTGTGTGTCTGGTTTGGGAGGAAATGGCTGGTCTTGTGTGTAATAGATCTAGGTTTTAAAGAGGTGGGCGGGAGAGAAGATGAGGGCCTGCTGCTTGATACCATTGATACGTGTCATCGTCCAGCTCTAACTCAGTGTGCGATTCAGCCAGAGTGACCCCTCACATGCCTCTGTGTGTGTGTGTGTGTGTGTGTGTGTGTGTGTGTGTGTGTGTGCAGCACCATGGACACACACTATATACCTTACAAACAGCAAAGAAAGAGCTTGACATGTCTCTCTTCATCCACCTTTTGTTTCTGCTTTCTGTGCCTTGGCAAGAAAGAGAGCAAGAAAACAGACAGAAAATCTGAGATAGTGACACACACACACCCACACACACACACACACAGAGAGAGAGAGAGAGAGAGAGAGAGAGAGAGCCCTGTATTCACTGATTCACCCAATTGACACAGCCCTCTCCAAAACACATTCTCTTTCTGTCTTCATTCATTCGTCGAGCGCGTGGCGGCGACAAGAGCCGTGTTTTGGAAAGTGAAAATTCCGCTTTAAAAAGAGCTGCCACCACAAGGCAGCGGCGACACCTGGAGTCATTTGTAAGGTTAAGAAGATCTTTCTATTTCTTTTCAAACGCGGATCAGTGGAATGGAATCGCTCTCTCTCTTTTTTTTCCCTGCCTCCTTTTACCCAGGTGTTGTGAGGTGGACAGGAGCTCAGTAGAAGCCCCTAGAGGAGTGGGAGTCGGTGTGTGTGTGTGTGTGTGTGTGTGTGTATGTGTGCGCGCTGGGGGGAGGCCATCCCCTCTGGAAAAAGCCTCAGTTCCCCGTTGTTAGTGTTTCTTCTCATGCAGGCGCGTCTGACACACACAAAGCTGTTGAACAAACAGGCATTAGGCCATCAATAGTGTTTCTGTCTGCTAATTGTGTTGGGGAAATGAACTGCTTCTCTTTGAAGACAACCGTCTGGGGCTGTCACGATTACTCGATTAAATCAACTCGATTAATCACTCAATATAAATATATAACATGAAGGTTTGGCGCAATATTAAAGGCATGATTTCTGATCCCCACAAAAGCAATGCAACTCTTCGACTTGGAACCGTCTCTCTCTCTCTCTCTCTCTCTATCTCTCTCTCTCTCTCTCTCTCTCTCTGGGAGATGAGCTGGACGTGTGTATGTTGAGGGTAAGCGTGGCTTCAGTTAGCTGCATGAGGCTGAGGCTGTGGCTGCGAGACAGAGCCATTCAAAGCTGTGTGTTAGGATTCTGATCAGAGGCTCTGGCCTTGCTAACTGCAGCCTTATTAAATATACATGGCTCAGGGTCACAGGCAGAGGCCACGGGTTCACGCTCACAAAGCTCCGTTAGCTCCATCTGCGGAGAGAGGAGAGACTGTAAAAACTGACCCAGCCATATCAAGCAGCTTTACGACACCTCACACCACCCCAGAGCACCATATACACACACATGCCCCCCCCCCCCCCCACACACACACACACACACACAAAGGCTGATGGCTGTAGTCATATAATTATAACACATCTGACAAAATGCTTCTAATACATTTAGGAATGAAGCTTTTGTATAAAACACAACAAAGATATGTAAATACATTCAATATTCCCCCATTGTACATTTCTTTCTACATGTATTTCTTTGCTCCTGTTCATTACCTATGCATGTGCACACGTGTGTGTGTGTGTGTGTGAGTGAGTGTTCGAGTAGGTGACCAGTAGTACAGATTAATTAAGAGCGGCTGTGTCGGACTGCTCAGATTAACATATCACTGTAAGCAGGTCTCTCTTGTGTCCGTGGCTAAGCCTGATGTGTCTCTCTAATGAAGTGCAGGCCAGGCCTATCAATTAACCTGACAAAAGCCCCCTCACCAGCCCAGACCCACCTCTTAACAGCAGCTTCCACTGCCACTGGAGCCATTACCCTGTCACTCTCTTTCTCTCGCGCTCTCTTTTTCTCCCACACACACACACTCACACACACTCTCTCTCTCAAATTGGGTCTGCCGTCGCGTACTGTGTAAGGCAGAGATTTGTGTTAACTGTAATCCAATAAAGCCGTGGTGCGGCATACAGCAAGGGTCCGCCGAGAGCCCATCCAAAGGGGCTGGAGCTGTACCTAATGGCCATTTAGGGCCAAACTAGCTGTGAAGTGTTAAATATTTACATGTAAAATGCCAATAGTAATTGTCCACTTTGTCTGAGCTTGCCCTGGGAAAAAAAGGGCTCTGTTCGGTTTTTCGAGCACAAGTGATGAACATTGGGCTGGAATAGGGTTTTTTTTATGTGACATTGAACACACACACACACACACACACACACATACATACAGCATCCAGTACATATACACATTTAACTACCATTCAATCCACATATATAAAGAAGCATACATCTAATAGTGTCATACCACCTTAAGAGAACATTGGTACATACCACCTTAACACAACATACTGTTAATGAGAACTAAATGGTATACAAATTATTGTTTATAACGGCCCCCCAACCCCACCTACACACACACACACACACACACACACACCATCCAATACATATACACATTTAACTACCATTCAATCCACATATATAAAGAAGCATACATCTAATAGCATCATACCACCTTAACAGAACATTGGTACATACCACCTTAACACAACATAATGTTAATGAGAACTAAATGGTATACAAATTATTGTTTACAACGCCACCCCCCCCCCCAACCCCGCCAACACACACACACACACACACACACCATCCAATACATATACACATTTAACTACCATTCAATCCACATATATAAAGAAGCATCATACCACCTTAAGAAAACATTGGTACATACCACCTTAACACAACATACTGTTAATGAGAACTAAATGGTATACAAATAATTGTTTTCAACGCCACCCCCAACCCCGCCTACACACACACACACACACACACACACAGTAATGCATCATGCTTTCTATATTTATATAAAATGTATTCATTATTTATATTTATTCCGACATCACTATGTTTTACCGAGAGTAAATAGCTGTTGAATTCTGATTGTTTCGGGTGCATGCAACGTTCACGCCCTCTATTTACATATCAACATACACACATAGATAGGTAGATAGATATATAGACAGACAGATACATACACAGTAACACGCATGCCACTTACATCGATGAATGTAGGTATGCTAGGACCTTGTTATCAGGATTTTTTTTTTTGGTGAATGATTGTGGGGTCTGGCTGCAGCTAATGTGGCTTTAACTCCATGTGGCCTGTCTATTAAGGGCTGACAGGAAGGCCCTGGCAAATAATAAAGAAATATTTATGCCCCTCTTAGCCATGCTAACAAGGCAACATATCAAACCACAGCTCTGCGGGGTCCCCTCTATACCTCTATAAACTCCTGAGGAGTCCAGACACACACACACACACACAGTCCCTGTCCTCTTCTCTCTTGTTTGCAAAATGAGGTTGGTCATACATTCAGCCGTCTCATATATATTTGATGGCTGGTATTTGCCTCTGCCAGGAAAGTGCACTTTACATGTGGCAACATGCGATTACCTGAGAGCCTTATCGCCAAGGAAGAGGAAAAAAATCAATAGCAATTTATAATTCACTGTGGCTGCCTATCTGTTTTTATAGCACTCTGGACTGGGCATTAATGTTTCAGAGTGTTTGACTGGAACCAAAGATTTTTAACATGTTTTTTTTCTTCCTCCTTCTGTCCGTCTCTTATTCGTTCCTCATTAATAATTCAATCATCTGTAATTGATTATGCGCCGAAGCCCCTACATGATAAAGTGAATCTCACATTAGGAAAAGAAGCCATGTCGTTTACACACGCCGCTCATTCTGGTCATTAAGACCGGGGAGTGATGAGTTAAATCTTCACCCTGTAGACACCAGATCCTCTGTTTAATCCAGGTTCTCCTCTGGAGTCAGGAGAACCGTTCTAATGAATGGCAATAGCCAGCGCTCATTGTGTGCTGACCCCAGCATTGCCCGTCTTTGAGTGTGGCTTAAGTTGTTCTATTTAGTCCTGGTGATTGACAGATCGAAAATGGTGCTTTCAAATTCACCCCAGCACCAGCAGCACCACTGTCAGCCCTCTATGATCATACACATGCCAAAACCCAGTCAGACTCAGAGAGAGAGAGAGAGAGAGAGAGAGAGAGAGAGAGAGAGAGAGAGAGAAAGAGACAATGGTGTGTTTGAGAAGTCTGAAGGAAAATCAATCATGTCATAAGTGAGGAGTATGGGTAAATTTGAACTCTGACAACTTTCATCATCTTGGCGTGGAGTGTCGGCCGCGCTGCCGTTTTCTCGGCTAGCTTCCCCGCTGAGCGCCGGAAGAGAAGATGAGCGGCGTTGTTTCTTTGGATTCCTCTCTCTTTTTTCTCTCTTCCTCCCTCCGTCTATTAAGAGGCGTCACTGGATCCTTCTTTCTTTCTGTGTAACCCCTCCTATTTGAAGCACATCTGTCAAGAGGGTGGACAGTTTTGTAGTCGCTCTCTCCCTCTGTCTCTCTCTCTATCTATCTATCTTTTAGACCTGTACGCTACTTTATGTGCAGCATAGCAACAGACATGTGTGGAGATAATAAAATAAGAGCCCTGAAGAGTGTGTTTTGTCAGCTCTCAGACACTGACTGTGGTTTTGAAGTGACCCCGGCAGCACCCGAGCCGTTATTATCACCACTACACCCACCATAAACAGGCTTGAGATCTGAGCTGACTGACCTCTGTGTTTATATATATATTATTTTCTGTTGTACTAGCACACTCTGTACACCGCAGCATGCAGCCACCAGGCCTCCAACTGCTGCGGATCCGTGCCAGTTTTGATCGATACCGCAAACACGGCGTCGGCGGCGTATTCTTAGCAAGCTCGGGCTCGGGCGAGGCCTGTGCGGTGATCTATGGTGGATGTGTCGGAGATTGTATAGTAAACAACTGTGAGCTGTGACCCAGATAGATGCTAATCTGCGCTAATGTAGCTTTCCTGAGGGTTAATGTGGGCTGCGAGAGTGTGGGGGGGGGGGGGGGGGGGGGCTGGGTGGTAGAGGGCTGGGGGTGCTCCATACATTTCAGGCAACAGAAATAAAAAAAAACGAGGGGAGTTTCACTGGATTTTACCTCCACTCTCTGTTCTTTAACAGAAAATTAGTGTGCAAAGGAGATCTGTCACGATAATGAATGATCCAGCTCTGCTTCCCTGCCCCTCTCTCTCTCTCTTTTCCCCTGCTCTCCCAGTGGGAAGACTCTTTAAGAGTTATAAGGGCAAATTTATTGTCTTGGCCAA
>NC_089802.1:4912353-4993259 GCF_029633855.1 Hoplias malabaricus
TGAGAGACACCCACTGGGAGGCTTTGAAACAAAACACTGATCGTCATTATTGTGTGTGTGTGTGTGTGTGTGTGTGTGTGTGTGTGTGTGTGTGTGTGTTGCTTTGTAAAGAACTTGTTAAATAACATACACTTCGCCAATGTTAAAGGTCTACTCTAATATCATGGAATTACCATGCAGTTACTTACGTAATTACATGTTTATAATCCATATATAACATAGTTATAAGAAGCCAGGGCCCGGGACTGTATAAACACAAGTGTAAGTGCGTGCACATGTGTGAACAGGAAAGTTTGTATGAACTGCGGCTGTCAGCGTGAGGCTCTGTGTTTAAATGTTTGTGCTGGTGGGTTTATGACTTGCAGCTTTACAACTTGTGCGCTCGGCTTTTACAACTTGTGGAGTCCTCCCCCCCCTCAGCTGTGAAGTCCATATTTATATTCCAAGCTATTGATCTGTCCTGTGTGAGTTTGGGTGAGTTTGTAAGTGTGTGTGTGTGTGTGTGTGTGTGTGAGACCGGGATTGATTGTCTAACCTGGAGTTTTTCCTCCTGTGATCTCTTACAGATTCTTTTTGAAATTCTTCCTCAAGTGCAATCAAAACTGCCTGAAGAATGCAGGCAACCCGCGAGACATGCGCCGGTTCCAGGTGAGCATTTCTTCCTCTCTCTCTCTCTCTCTCTCTCACACACACACACACACAGCTCATTCTAAAGTAAAGATAGCCTGCACTGCTCTGTAAGACTGCTATTGTAAAGCAGGTGGATGGGAGGATATAGAGTGGGAGATTTCCTCTCTTGGGGAAAGAGGGAAAAAACAGATCCACCTGCTACAGCGTCCTGCTTCACTGCTCTAAATGCACTCAGAGCCACTACCAATGACCATACAAATCACTACACACTGCATTTCCCTACCACACACACACACACACACACACACTTCTAATTCACTCCACAGTTACAACACATTCAATGTAAATAAATGGAATAGTGTTATTCGCTTCAGTTCACAGCTTATATTCGTTTTTACTCACTCCTTTAGGGCTTTAGGATTCAAAAAAAGATAATGTGTGTGTGTGTGTGTGTTTAGATTGAGCCTACATTTAATAAAGAAAAAAATACACACTTGAATTTGAAAAATGTGTCTTAGGACTTAGAGCTAGGGCTGTGTTTTAGGAGCCGAATAACAACCCAAATGAACGACAACGCACAGTAGATTCCCTATAAATGCTAAGCAGAGAGGGGTAGCGTAGCCTTGCCGTCTTCCTGCAGGGCTGTGTAAGCGTGAGCCCGGATACGCTGGGGTTATAGAGACGTATAGCAGAGGGAACTGCCTTGAACGGACGTCGCTGCTGGACTTTTCATTTTTCATGCGGCGGAGGGTCAGTGGATGATATTGATCCACGCGTCCAGAGCAGAAGGTCAGAGCTGGAGTGAGAGGAAGTGTCCTTTCTGTCTCCACGGCGACTAAAAGAAACATCCGTCACCACTGATGTGCCACTGTACAATGGGACCGGTGGATTTCTCCCCCTCTCCTTCTCCCTCCCTCCCTCCCTCTCTCTCTCTCTCTCTCTCTAATCTCCTCTCCTCCCTGAAGGTTTAAGTGGTCTTAACAGAGCGTCAGGGCCCTCAGCAGTGTTTCCTCAAGAGCTGCCTCAGCACCTCCAGCTCACCTCCAGGAGAGACGAGCAGTGAGGTGGAGGGGAGACCAATAATTATGGCCTTTGTAAAAGCACAGAGCGTCCAATGCCAATGTCAGTCTCTGGATTCTCAGCTGTTTTACTTTTACGTGCAGTGACTTTAAACCTTTTTTTGATGATTGTTTCTATTTATCAACGAATCAGAGTGTCTACATCCTGTTTAAAGATGAAAGAAAAACCCTACAACAAATGCCCAGCTGATGTTTTAAGACACATACAGTATATATTTACCAGACCACACAGTTTTTGTAAACGTACTATTTTTTGGAGACCCTTCTACTTCTTTGGTCAGAGATGATGTGGAGAAAAGAGAACGGAGAAGAAAGACGACTAAAACGAGTCAACGAGTGCTGCGGGTTTGATCCTTGTGGTTTTTTGACCAAAGTAGGTCACATACATTTTGTTAAAGACACAAGAACGTTATAGCGTTTCCACTTCATCGCTCCCAGTGTCTCTTTAACACCCTTCTGACTCCAAATGAACTCTTCAAGTGAGCGCAAGGCAAGAGAGAGAGAGAGAGAGAGAGAGAGAGAGAGAGAGGGAGAGAGAGAGAGAGGGAGAGGGAGAGAGAGAGAGAGAGGGAGAGAAAGAAACAGAAAGAGAGAGAGAGAGAGAGAGAGAGAGAGAGATAGAGAGAAAGAGAGAGAGAGAGAGAGAGAGAGAGAGAGAGAGAGAAAGAGAGAGAGAGAGAGAGAGCTGTCTGTGCGAGTGTGGTTCTGTCTCTTATCCTGAAGGCTCCGTGTTTAACTAAATGCCATCTCCAGAATAAATTTCACACATGTTCTGTCCCGGCGAGATCCCATGGCAAGGTCATGGTTTCGGTGTTCCTGTCTTCCCCTCTCCTGCTCCCCTCTTCTTCATCCCTCGCTCCGGCAGCTGGGGGCCAGAGCACGGCCTATCCATCATCCCTACAGAAAGAGAGAAAGACTGAGAGAGAGAGAGAGAGACTGAGAGAGACCACTCATAATTACCAGCAGCTAGCTTTACATTCTCCACTTTTATTTTATTTTCTCTTTTGCTCTTGTTGTTCCCTCCTTCTATCCCTCTTTCCCTCTTCTCCCTCTCTCTCTCTCTCTTTCTGTCATTTGCTCTTTCACTTTTTGGTTTTCCTTTTTTTTTCTCTCTTTCCTTATCTCTCTCCTCCCCTCTCACATTCTTTCTCTCTCTCTCCATTCACCCCCTCTATTCCTCTCCATTCAAATGCTAAGCGTCCCCTCCTCAGCTCACTCCTAAGTGCTCCTGTATGAGGCGGGATTGTGTGGTAAACAGATAAAAACAGAAAAGCACTCGCTAATTCACTAAAGCGTTTGTTTTTTTTATTTTTTTCTCTCTTTCCCTTTCCTTTTATTTTTCAAGAGTCCTTCTTTTCTCACCCTCTCCTCCATCAAGGCCCATCTCCTTTCGGCACTGACTCTCACTGCCACTAATGAGAGAAAACAGCTAATCAATATATCAATAGATCAATGCAGATGGGCTTGCGTTAGCGTGAGGGCCTTGGGCGGCGTTTGAGAGACTGTTAACGGCTGAAAGAGCAGACGAGTGCCTCCTCTCTTTTCTCTCTGTTCACCTAAGTGCCAGATTAATGTCTAATTGGCCCCGGGCTTTGTGAAAGGGACAGGGCAACTACAGAACTGTGGCCTGCGTTTGAGTGGCAGGTATTTGATAGACCTTCTCGGATGTAGTTCTTTATCTAAAGTACACACACTTATAATTGCCTGAGTGTAGCCTTCAATGGCGTTGGGAAAAAAAGAAAAAAAGAACGCTCTTCTCCTCACAGAGGTTAATTGTAGCTCTCCAACAAGAAATTGAATCTGCTTAATATAGCATGATTGCATTGAATCTTCTCTTCTTTGACACAGGGACCTACCACAGTTGGGTTCCAGAAATAGACAACGTTAAATATTGTTCAGCTTCATTAAGCGCTACGATGATTTAAGGGGGGGGGGGGTGGGGGATTGGATTTTTGGGCGCTTTATTTTGGGAAAATGATGGATGTGTCTTTTGGGGCTGAAATGATGGTGTGTAATGTTTATGAAACTCTTGACTGCTCTGATTGTGAGACTATATATATATAAAGAATGGACTCCCAATTTGTTCAGAGGGTCTTTAAGCCACGGTAGAACCGCTTACTGTTCCCTAAAAACCCTTAAAGACTCGGAGTGTATTGTTGTCATACGTGGAGCCAAGACACACCGCTCAACTTACAGCCTCCTGTCCCTCTGAGAAAATAAACCACAGCGGGTCTCACTGCAGTGTCCAGTGTCCAAAACACGTGTGAGTGTGATCGCTGTTGTTGTGTGTAAGGTGTGGAGCCATGCCACGCTTCACAGCATTCAAAAATAAAGCTCACATAGCAGAGTGGAGAATGCAGACAAGTCAAACAAACAGAGCTGTGAGATGTGTGTGCTTGAGTGTCCAAAAAAACCCTGCTGATCAGAAGCATAACATAGCATGGGCTCATCTGCTAACTGGGCCACACACACACACACACACACTCTCTCTCTCTCACACAGCTCTTGCCCTAATGTTGGGTCTGCCACTATAAGTGGAACAGCCTTTGTTATGTGGTGTTGCGCACAAACAAGGCCACAACAAAGAGAGCCGGAGCGTCTGATAGCAAGCCTTGGGAGAGGCCTGCTGTTCTCTCCAGTTCTAAATTACTTTGAATGGCTTCTGTTTAGCGCCTCAAGAACAACGTATACAAACACACTCATATGATAACCCTTCAAAGCCCTGTATGTGGGCTCCCAGTGCAATGCATAGTTGTAACTACATCGTTACATTGTAATTACATAATTCGTAACCATATAATTCACATTAGTTACTTAATAATACGTCAAAGGGCTATAAGCGGTGTAATAGTCTTTCAGAGTTGTCTACGTCTACGTCAACGTCTAATTTAATGTGTGTAGTTACTCAGTAATAAGCTATAGGCAAGTAATAAGACTATGGTGTGATAGCTGTGTAATAACTATCTTCTTTTACTTCCTCTACAGGTCGTTGTAACTACATCGTTACATTGTAATTACATAATTTGTAATAATACGTCAAAGGGCTATAAGCAGTGTAATATTCTTTCAGATTTGTCTACATCAATGTCTAATTTAATTTGTGTAGTTACTGAGTAATAAGCTATAGGCGAGTAGTAAGACTATTGTGTAATAGCTGTGTAATAACTATCATCTTTTACTTCTTCTACAGGTCATTGTAACTACATCGTTACATTGTTATTACATATTTCGTAACCATATAATTCACATTAGTTACTTAATAATACGTCAAAGGGCTATAAGCAGTGTATAGTCTTTCAGATTTGTCTACATCAACTTCTAATTTACTTCGTGTAGTTACTGAGTAATAAGCTATAGGCGAGTAATAAGACTGTGGTGTAATAGCTGTGTAATAACTATCTTTTTTTACTTCCTCTGCAGGTCGTTATATCGACAACAGTTAATGTGGACGGTCACGTGTTGGCAGTTTCGGACAACATGTTTGTCCACAACAACTCCAAACACGGCCGCAGGGCTCGCCGTCTTGACCCCTCTGAAGGTACGGCCCCTCCTTATCTGGAGAATGGTAGGCACATTTTACATGGAATTATTATTTTCAGCGCCTCTCCCACTTCTTCTTCTTCTGCTTCTACTTCTTTTCTTCTTTCATTCATTCTTCTTCTTCTTCTTCTTCCGTTTGGTCACCTCTCAGTTCAGTAGTGTAGTTTAGAGTAGTGGTGAACACAGTGGAGTTTAGATGTTAGCCGGCTAGCTTCTTCCTTTATTTCTTCCTTCTTCACACATCATTTCACCTGTAGAGCACAAGGTTAGTGTTCATTCTCCTGTGTTATTACCTGTTGTTGTTTCCCCCATTATTTGTATTATTATTATTGTTATGTCACGTGATTATTGTCACTGAATGATGTTGGGCCACGGACTTAGTCTCTTTGGGCAACAAAAGGTGAAATAAGTGTTGTGTTGTTATTGTTCATGTTCTTGGAACAACACTCGCAAAATGTTGTGACGGATCAGTGCCTCGTTATATTTGAGTTGTTCAGATATACTTAGATTGTTCGGTGTACGTTTTTCATCATCAACGGACCAATAGAAATGCACCAAAATTACCCTGGAATATTCCCTTACGCTTAAATAGCTGCTCTCAATTTCCTCGATCCTGTAGAGATACCCTCGTCTGAGATACGAGGTTCTGTTCTAATAAGCCTCCGAGCTTTATAATGAAAGCGCTTATTGAGAGCAGGTTCTGCTGTTTGTTGAAAGGCTGAGGCTGCTCGAATAATCTCTAGGCAAAGAAGCCATAAAAAACAACACGACGTTCCGGGTCGCACGTGTTTGAAAACATAACATTTGTATTTTCTTTGTTTTAATCAAGCAGTAATTACCATATCAACTAAACGCAGTGATGTATAATGAGGCAAACCAAAAGGATATTAATCTCCTCACTCCAGCCAGGCAGAGAGCGCTAACTTATTTGTTTTTAGGGTCTGGTTTTTTTTGTTCTTTTATTAATGACAGGGGCAGAATGAAAATAAAGTAATTGAGCGTGTGTGCCCTGAGCGCTGGAGCCGTTTGGCCCCATGACGTGTTGTTTGTCTCTTCTGCGCTGGTTTGATGGTAGGTGTGTTTTGCTTAGCAACCGCCTTTAATTAGGAGAGCAATTAAGAAGGTTCAGGCCTCTCCCCTCGCCTCACTACATCCCTGGGGAGAGTCAGAGAGAGAGAGAGAGAGAGGCCCAACCCTTACACCATTGGGGCTACCAGCCTTCAAAGGCCAATTTGCAGCGCTCTCTTTACCGCACTTCTAGAAGCCTCCATTTATCTGCCTCCATCCGTCTAATATCTGTTTATTTCATGACAAATTCATTTCAGTGATTATTATATTTTGCGCCTAAAGAAGTCGTTGTGGCTTTAAATGAAGGTTAAAAAGTAGCACGTACCTCCACTAAACTCGCCGTAATCGAACTGTTCTCCCGTCACCCACCGATGTTTTGACGAGTCTTAAAATAGAGAAAAAAATAATACTAATCCCAACAGTTTTAAAAGCTCACCTCCTCCTTAAAACATCCGTACACACTGTCTCACACACACACACACATTTCCTTTCACACCACTTAGCTACCTGGGGTTTCAGCCGCCCCAGATGTCAAATTTGGGCCGAGCTGATATTGCCACTAGTCTCCTAATAAGGGGCTTTAAGAGCGGACTGGGAACAGTTACCACAGAGGAGAGGACAAAGATCCAACTTTGGACTTATGAGTGTCATTCAGCATGAGCCTTCACTTTGAGCCCAACTCTGTAATTACCAGCGCTAATTTCACTGAAATATTACAGAGGGTCTTCCACTTTCCCGGCGCTTGTCTCCAGCTTCTCGGTTCTTTCTCGACGTCTGCGTTATTGGCGTGAGGCGCTCTTCAACCAAAATAACAGTGACGCATAAGAAACGGATCACTGGGTACAAACTGATAACACCTACATGTTTTATTCGCTTTCCCAGTGGTGCGAGTGTTTGAGGTTAGACGTGTACGGTTGTGAACTGCACTGCCATCCTCACACACACTCGGATTCAGGGCTGTAGCACAGAGGCAGGGTGTTTGAGATTAGAAACACATTTCTGAAAGTGATAAGTGCTAGTAGAGCACGAGAGAGAGAGAGTGGGAGAGAGAGAGTGAGGGCGGGGGGAGATGGAGAGTTGTGGTCCATGTATCAAGCCCACTTTCCTCTACCTCTAACACTCTTATCTAATCATCTAATATTGGCAAATGTTCTCAGACAGTGAATTTACTCTGGCTTCTGATCTTCAAGTGAAAGTAATTCCCACGCTGCTGCCCCTGTGGAATGTAACTCCTCAGCTCACCACACACTTCCATACACCAACCTGCCCCAATGAGGAGAACGAGACCGGATTATGGGTGGAGGGGGGCGTTAATCTATTAAAAAATTAAAAAGAATGACGTTAGAATACGTTCAAATACACGAGCTATACACTGTGACGCAGCGTGTTAAACCGACCAATCACAAGCCTCCGAATTTAAAGAATGGGTTAAATAACAATGTATTTATATCGTCATAAAATAAAATATAATACAAATATTGTTAATTGTCAGAACAAAAATATGTTTCGAAGTCCACCTCTAGGTCTTTTCTTCATTAAATATTCACCACATAAAGAGAGTGTTATTCTAATTATTTAATCAAATAAAACAGATACAAGGACTTGTACAGATACAGTATAAGGTTTTGACTACAGACTACAGAGATACAGAGTAGAGGCTAAGAGTGAGAGAGAGATGGCCGTGTAGATGGCAGGTCTCTCTCGCCCTCTCTCTGTTTCTCCACTGTGTGTGGAAGGCCTGCAGCTTCAGCTCCATTTGCATACCAAGTGGCGGTAATGTTGTTAGGTTTATGCAATAAAGACAAGCGGATCGCGTCTGCAGGGCTGTAGCCTGTTAAAGGGGCCAGATGGGCAACACACACACACACACACACACACACATGCACACACACACACACACACACACACACACACACACGAGCGAGGTACAGCTCTAATCCCATCAGCGCCGGGATCAGCCTGCCATCTGGCCGTCCCCGCCACTATTGCGCCGCGTTTGTGCCGCCGGCCCAACAAAGAGAGGCAGCAGCAGGCAGGACGGGACCTGTTCGAGTGCTTCAATATTGGGGGAGAAGGAGGAAGGTGACAAACACACACACACACACACACACACATAGGAAACACAACAGCGGCAGCCATGTTGCCATGGAAGAGGCTGCATTTCTGATTAGAGCATCACACCAGGAAAACAATACACATGGGAAGGCGGCAGGAGGCCAGAACACACACACACACACACACACACACACACACACACCAATAAGAGGTGGAAGAAAGACAGACCGCACAAAGCCAGTGATTTTCTAGAAGTGTGACATATGTGGCTGAGGCGAGTTTGCGCTTGTGAAACACACACAAATCATGCGTGTGGTCTTTTGAATTAACATCAAGAAAAACAAAGGACTACTAAGAGGTCCTTAAAATAAAACAGAAAAAAAGTGAATGTGATTAAAGGAGTACAAAGAAAACTAGTGCTTATTGAGTATTTCAGTTCATTTGTACTTACCTTAATATATAAATATCTACCTCTCAAGTAGCCTACACACACACACACACACACACACACACACACACACACACACACACACACACACAAACCCCACAAGTCCCAGACTCCCTCCCCTAATAATCACACACTTAAGGAAATACCCTGCTGTACTCATTCAAAAGACAGAAGCCAGAACATGGCACCGCTCCAAAATGTGCTCCCTTGCTAAAAAGTGCTCTGCTATTAAACATGCATGCACAGTCCCTTTGCTAAAAAGTGCTCCTGAGTCAAAATGTTTTCCTGACAAACCCACCCATCACATTCCCTTAATAATTAGTGCTCTCCTGCCTAAACTGCAGTGTTCCCCTGCTTAATAATGATACCATACTACCCTGCTAAATAGTGATCCCAAGCTGTAAACAGTCCCCTCAAGTGTTCAGTTGATAAAAAGTGTCCCTCTACTAAAAACACACATCATTTGCCCCTGCTAAATAAAGGTCTACTGTTTTATGCATAGAATTATACTAAAAATTAGCTTCTGCTAAAATGTGTTCCACTGCTACAAAGAGTCCCTGCTAAATAGAGATCCCGTTATAATTCATAAGCAATGTTCTCTTGCTAGAAAGTGATCCCAAGCTGAAAACACTTTTGCTAAATAGTGCCTTCTTGCTATGTGCAAACCCAGTGTTCCTTTGCTAAAATGTGTCTCTCTGATAAAAACACATACCATGTTGCCCTGCTAAATAGTGATCTCCTGCTACATGCATGCCCAGGGTTTCGATGCTAAAAAGTGAATCCCTAGCTAAACTCTATGCTGCCTGCCTCTTCCTGGAGCTGTGCTGGACTTGGCCTCTGTGTGCTCTCCCTTCAGTTTACATCATCTGCTGGAGAACATTGTGTGTGTATAGCATTAGATCACTAGCATAGGCAAGTGTGTGTGTGTGTGTGTGTGTGTGTGTGTGTGTGTGTGTGAGTGAGTGAATGTAATTCGCTTTGCTATGCCTTCCCATTCAACACATGTTACCCCACTACATGTGCATTGAAAGTGTATGCAAATGCAATGTGGCAGGAGGGAGAGGGGCTGGCAGCTTGTAGTATCTCTCTCTCTCTCTCTCTCTCTCTCTCTCTCTCTCTCTCTCTCTCTCTCTCTCTCTCTCTCTCTCCCTCTCTCTCTCTCTCTCTCTCTCTCTCTGTGATGGGGGAGAGTCATTGCAAATTCCGAGGCAATGTTCAGTGGTTTCTGGCCACAGCTGCTAGCCGGCCCCTCCTGTGGGTCTGCTTTTACCTCTCACACAGACTCACACATGCACACACACACACACAACCCCCCCCCCCACACACACACCCCCCACACCCAAACACACAGGAGCCTCCTCCCCCTCCCCCTCCCTTCTGCTGCTCACCTACACAAAGTAAATTTGTTTACTGTAATTTTTGGTGAATGATTTGCTATAATTGGAAGTGTTGATGAAGGTCAGTCCCTTTGAGGAGCCGTGTCTGTCTTTAGAGACTTGATCCGCTTTCAAGCACTCTGCCTGCAATTAAGAAAAGCAAATGTCACTCGCAAGCCTCAGAAATGAAAATTTGTATGAACTTATTAGCATGAAGTCAACAGCTCTAGTTAAGGGCAAGCTCCCTGTGTGTGAGTGTGTATGTGTGTGTGTGTGTGTGTGAGAGAGAGGGAGAGAGAGAGTATGAGCGCTCAGGGCCTCTGCTGCTCTGGGAGATGTGAGAGGAATGAGCAAATACAACCTCCACTAGTCCAACATTAAGGCAAACAAAGAGAGGTGCCTTGTCTGGCCTGTTCTACACAACAATACCTAATGGTGATTAACTAGGCCTGGCTATACAGCCCACAGACTGACAGAGAGAGAGAGAGAGAGAGAGAGAGAGAGAGAGAGAGAGAGAGAGACACACTTGAACCTGCCCACACAATCCACTCAGACACAGATCGTATCGCACTCAACCTTATCACACACAGCAATTCAACAGGATCAGATAAACTAGGCGTTATTCAATTATTTTATTGCATTAATTCAATTTATATCACCAAAAAAAGTGGAATAATAATAATAATAACAATTATTAATAATAAAATAATAATAATAACAAACCCTACTTTTATTTTAATCAAATTCCGGAGGATAATTATGAATCCATTCGTCAATGCATTTTCCCATTAATATAGAGGTCATTTACTGTATTTAAACGATGTGTTTTAATATGCATTTTTTTGTATGCAATTTTAATTTTAATACAACTTTATTTTACTCGATTCTTTCCCAAATCATAAACCCACCTAATAAAGCTGTAGCTGTATGAATTCAGAGAGAACAGGACGGGGTGAATGATGTCACCTCCGAGGGTCCGTGATGATTTGCTGCTGAAAGGCTTTTTACAAGAAGACCCACCATCTCCTGTGCATTATTAACCATCCCACTGAGAGCAGGAGGAGAGAGAGAGAGAGAGAGAGGCTATTGTCTTCTTCTCCCACCCCAGCCATAAAGAAATGAGGGAGAGAAAGAGGGGGAAAGAAAGGAGGAGGTATAGAAAAGTGCTAAAGTTGGTGAGAGATAAGACAAGTGCTGGATATTGTGGATAAGCAGGCGGTTTGACACTCGCTGTGCAGGGACCTGGGGGGGGTGGAAGGTTGAGATGGAGGTATCAAGGGCTGCTAGAAATTATTCAAATCAGCTGAGACTTTATCCAGAAACCTTATATTCCCTCTGTATTTGGATATCGCTCAGAGTCAGTAGAGCTGTGTTGCAGCGGGGAAATCCTCCTATGTCAAGAACCACAGGATTGAACAGAGGAGGATGGAAGTTTTGCGGCCGAGGAAGCTTGACCCAATTAGTGCGCACGCCCATGTGTGTTTGCAGACGTTTGTGTGTGTGTGTGCGTGAGGCAGAAATCGAAGCAGCCGTCGTGCGGCGACCTTTTGATTGGCCGCTGTCAGATGTGTGAGAGTGGGGCGGAGGAGTTGTTTTGCCGCACGTTCGCTGGCCTTAATCATCACTGATAGCCACAGTGGCCCTGAGGAGTCTGCGGTGCGGAGGGGGGCTCGAATGGCTTCTCTTTTCCCTCCGCTCACGCTTTTAATGGGAGCTTTAAGAAAGCAGAGCTGCCTGATGTATGGCCGTGCCCTTTTGTTGCCGCGTGGCCCAAATCATTCATGTTTTGTCTGCTTTTGAGTTTAATTGTCCCTCGGTGAGGGAGTCAGTGTGTGTTCTCTGTGTGTGATGAGTGAGAATGTGTGTGTGTGTATAATAAAGCATGGTCCTGAGCGGTGTGTTTTCTCTTCTGTCATAAGCAGCTACCCCGTGCATAAAGGCCATTAGTCCCAGTGAAGGCTGGACCACAGGCGGAGCCACAGTCATCCTCATCGGGGACAACTTCTTCGATGGACTGCAGGTTGTGTTCGGCACCATGCTCGTATGGAGTGAGGTGAGGTCCACCAGACAATGCAATCATTTACGTGAGGTGAATTATAGTGGGGTAGAACTTGATAAAGCTCCAAAAAGGACATTTCTTTGCACAATAAAATAGGTCAGATGTCACTAATAGGTGGAGAATTGTCCAGATCCGGACATACACATTATAACTGATAGAATATTTAACTGTATTTCTATAGTATATTGTCTAGCATTAACGGTACCAGTTTAACAACCTAAGACATTCACAGGCCAATTTCATGCATAATTTATTATTATATTATTATTAAATATTATTGAATTGTATTTGATTTGACACTCAGCTGCTGACAATGTAAGATATAAATATTATTACACAGCTATTGTGTACAGACCTTACTTTGCTTCAGAAAAGTGTCTGTAACTGGACTTTATTGAATTGTAATTAATTACTGCTGTCGTAGAATTATCATCTGTGGATCTTTCAAGACTTCCAAGTTGACTTGCAGTAGAAATACAAACCATCTAAGGTGTCCTAAAGGTCTGGGAGCCACTATTCTATAGACCTACTCACCTTTAGATGAAGCACCTATGGTTCTAAGTAGAACCTTCATGGAATACATTGATTTCTCCACATTTATTCAGTGAGCTCTCAGTCAGTGCCAATTTAAAGGCTCATGATGGGGCTTTTTTCTAACGAATGTTGATGAAGTTGTCTCCTCACACATTTGTCTTATTAAGACCCCACTGAAAGCCAATCAGTGTATGTTTGTTTATTTTATTTATTATTTTTTATTCCAATTTAATCACAGGGGTAGATAAAGAATCAAATAAACCAAGCATGCTAAGCAGCTCGGTATCCTCTGGGGCTTCGGTTGCATTCCGCACTGATCTGAATGCTCTTGCAAAACAATCGAGCAATTAGGACTTAGGACTGAACTGTCTGGATAAAAAAAATAAATAAATAAAGAGAAAGAGAAGAGAATGAAAGCCATGTGGAGGTGATTTTAACCAACTTTATCACCCCCCACCCACCACACACACAAACACACACACCCCGGGCTTTTCCTGAAGTCAGCCAAAGCCAAGCTCCATTTGCTGGCAGAGGTAAAGTGTGTGTGTGGTGGGGGTGGTCTACAGTGCTGGGTTACAGAGAAGTGGCTAGCTGACAGGCTAATTTAACATCAGAGTAGTAATTGCGTTTAGTAGCTAACATGGTTAGCATGTGTTAGCAGAGTGTGTGTGAATGCAGGCTAAACGCTAACTGCATTGTGCCCTGCTGGTTTTTGGCAGCTGATCACACCCCATGCCATCCGAGTGCAGACCCCACCCAGACACATCCCAGGGGTCGTGGAGGTCACTCTGTCCTATAAGTCCAAGCAGTTCTGCAAAGGAGCGCCTGGAAGATTTGTCTACACCGGTGAGTGCAACCAAATAATGCTAATAATAAAAAAGGTTTAATGGTTTAATTCCCTGCTTGGGTAACCACAGCATGCTACACCACTACGAGTCTTTCAGTTTAGTGACTCTGGATGATACTATAACTGTGTTTGTACAGTTAATAATTAATATATCTGATAATATAGGTTTGGTATTTCTGAAACTAAAGCATTAATGTTTCTAATAGTTTAATATCAACATGTCCAATACTGACAAGCCATTTTCATAATTGGTACATACTGTACACTACAGAACTCACAGAGATATTTCAGAAGTCTTCTCAAGCTCCTGTATCTGAGATAACTTTGTGATCAGTGTTGATAAGAGGGACTCATGTTTATATATCTTGGATATGTTAGATGTATGTTGTCTACTGGATTGTTTCTTGTCCTCGGCCCGGGACCTGGGACCTTGTCCTCCACTCTGGTGGCCTTTTTGCCTTTTTCCCTTCTCCCACTGCACAGTTGCTCTCCTTTTTATTGTCCCACTCTTCCATCTTGACCATTACTCTGTGCTTTGCTGGCTGTAGCCCACCCATCTGTAACAGTGAGAGCTGGACCCAGTGCAGGGAAATAGTGTGAGAATGATCTAGATCTCTCTCTCTCTCTCTCTCTCTCTCTCTCTCTCTCTCTCTCTCTCTCTCTCTCTCTCTCTCTCTTCTGTAACCTTATCCTTTCTCCATCAAAGGGGTGAAGGGGGCAGCTGCCAGCCCCTGTTAATCTCCAACCATTACAACACATCCCCGACCCTTCTTTCACTTTCCTCTCTCTCTCTCTCTCTCTCTCTCTCTCTCTCTCTCTCTCTCTCTTTAACACTCTTTTTCTCTATACGTACATGCACAGGTTACCATCACTCTATGCTGTGTGTGTGTGTGTGTTTCTGCAGTATATCTGGCCAGCAAGGTCATATTCTGTGTGAAGCAAAGACGTTTAGGTGATTATGCTTGTAGTATCCTGGATCAGTGTGTGTGTGTGTGTGTGTGTGTGTCTGTAAAAGTTGTGCCTAATCTCTTCCTTAGTGTGGCTGACTGATAGCGGAGGTGGTGCGGTCACTCCATGTCTGACCTGGAAGCTCAGTATCTGATTCCAAACCAGGCAGGACAATGAGATAATCATCAGGAATTAGAGGGCGAGAGAGAGAGAGAGAGAGAGAGTGAGAAAGGGAGAGAGAAAGAGAGAGACAGTGAGAGTTGTGTATGGGAGTTGAACAAGGGTTATTCGGGGCCCCCTGGTCCCCCCTGGGCAGCTGTTCCCCAGTCCAGCCCCAGTGTGGCTGCAGTCTGGGCCGTTTAACCCCCCTCAGCAAGGCCAGGCCACAGGCCAACGAGCCCCTGAGATAATGAAACTCGAGCTGGTTGTGGTGGTGGTGGAGGGTGTGTGTGTGTATGCCTAAAACTGGCCCTGTTATATGAGCTCTGACACTAATGTCTGCTCCACTGCCCTGAACAAGACTTCCCCAGCCATTCACACACATTCTCAGCCTCATGTGCTAACACTTAAGCTAATGCTAATACTGCTTCCTTTAAAAATATCTTAATTTATGATTTAAAAAAGAATGAATACACGGTTATCGTGGGTAATAATCAGTACATAAGAGGATCATTTATCTTCCTGTTTGCTTGGAGTTTAGTTGTCTGCATCACGGACCCCCCCCCCCTCTTCCTGCTGCCACATTCTCTTTATGGGGATGTTTTTATTTGTTGTTTATTATTTGTCTCCGCTGTCTGATCCCTGCTCCCGCTCGTCAGCGGGAGCGTTTAATTACAGCCCGAGATTCTGAGGACTTAGTTAATTATCCCCTCGAATTAAAGAGGGGAGTCACATCCTCCATGCCTCAGCCCTCTCGTTCTTATTGAACTCCATTTCCCAGAGTGCCTTACCTCACCGCGTGGGGTCGTGAGAGACAGATCGGACAGATATTGCCGGGAAAATGTGTGCGCAAGGCTGGATGCTGTATGTTTTTTATGCCACTTATTAATAGCTTTGTAGTTAAACAAGACTTCAGCAAGTTAGTCACCAGTTTAGAGCCAAATGGGTTTCACCATCAAAGCAGTATTTATTAATGAACGTGTTTAAACACGGGGCATTATCAACAATAGCATTCATAATTACTGTAATTATGCTTGTTTTCTTTGACCAAAGCTCAGAGGTGCAGTTTGCTTTCATTTGTTTGTTTTATTCCTCAGCCTTCATCTCTCTCTCTCTCTCTCTCTCTGTATATATTTTTTCCAGTTCTTAAACTCTTGTAAGTGCTATTGATCGGAACAAATTGCCTGTGCCTGTAATTAGTTCATAAACAGCCGCTTTGAACTGAGAATGCCAGGAGGTCCTGGTTGTGTTGTGTGTGTGTGTGTGTGTGTGTGTGTCTTTGTGTGGGCCCGCATGCGTGCGGCAACTCCGCCGGGCTAAATGGAGTAATGGCCTGCTTAACAAAAGGAATTAGAGAAAATGAATGTAAACAGTGCAGTAGAGATGCTCCACTGCCGTGTGCCATGGATCTTTTTCATGTTGACCGCCCTCCCCTATCAGAGGAGTCACACCCTCTCTCTCAAGCTGATGCATTATCACCAATTACAGGCAAAGCAGAGGTCTCCTGTACGAGGGTGTTATAGAGCCAAATATAGCTCGCTCGTTACACTCACTCACACACACACTCACACACACACAGAGCATTCCATTGGTATAACTATACTGCATTCTGTGAATCATTTTACTAATGACACAATCTGCTACCATGGTAGTCATGGGAAACACAAGAACAAAATCCTTTTGGTGGCTGTAGACTGTCCAGAATATAAGTGGCAGCTGAGCTTTCGTAATGTTAGTGGCAGCTGAGTTTGTGTAGATTTAGTGGCAGCAGTTTTGGCAGCAGGGTTTTGTAATCTAGTGGCAGGCGAGTTTTCATAGTGTTAGCAGAAGCTGGGTTGCTATTATAAAACATTTTTTCAAGTAAGACTACTAAAGTACTTATATATATATATATATATATATATATATATAAGAAAGGTAAGCAGGTAAGCTGTGTCCAACCTCAAAAGTTAGGGCATATAAATAGCATAATATAATATAATAGTAGTAGTGGCAGCAGGGTTTCTGTACTTCTAGTGGCAGCAGAGTTACCATAGAGTTAGTGGCAGCAGAATTTCTATAGAGTTAGTGGCAGCAGAGTTACTATAGAGTTAGTGGCAGCAGAATTTCTATAGAGTTAGTGGCAGCAGAGTTACCATAGAGTTAGTGGCAGCAAAATTTCTATAGAGTTAGTGGCAGTAGAATTTCTATAGAGTTAGTGGCAGTAGAATTTCTATAGAGTTAGTGGCAGCAGAGTTACTATAGAGTTAGTGGCAGCAGAGTTACTATAGAGTTAGTGGCAGCAGATTTACCATAGAGTAAGTGGCAGCAGAGTTACCATAGAGTTAGTGGCAGCAGAGTTACTATAGAGTTATTGGCAGCAGAGTTAGCATAGAGTTAGTGGCAGCAGAATTACCATAGAGTTAGTGGCAGCAGAGTTTTTGTAGTTTGGCGTCAGAGTGTTTGTAGTATGGCAGCAGAGTTTCCCTAGTGTTAGTCGCAGTTAGTGGCAGCAGAGTTACCATAGAGTTAGTGGCAGCTGAGTTACCATAGAGTTAGTGGCAGCAGAGTTACTATATAGTTAGTGGCAGCAGAGTTACCATAGAGTTTGTGGCAGCAGAGTTACCATAGAGTTAGTGGCAGCAGAGATTTTGTAGTTTGGCATCAGAGTGTTTGTAGTATGGCAGCAGAGTTTCCCTAGCATTAGTGGCAGTTAGTGGCAGCAGATAATCCAAAGTCTTAGATGCAGTAAGGTGTCTTTGCAGTGCCGGTGTCGACACCAAAGGTGACAGAAAGGTCCTCAGCACTCATTCATGCAGAAGCTAGCGGAGTGGGAACTAGATGCTACTTTGAGAGTCGATAATTCTCCTCCATCACGGCCAGCAGAAGCCGGCTGTCTCAGAGGTCAACGTTCCTTAAACAAATGACTCTGCTCTGGCTGGAAAAGCCAGCCAGTGTCCTCCCTCTCTCCCCGCCACTTCTTACAGGGCAGCAGGGTCAACAGTGAAATTATACACTCCGCATGCTCGGCTATTGCAGGCGAGGCGGAGCACAATAAAACTTGGATATGATGCGGTGTCGGAGTGGACCGCGAGGTTACACAAACACTGAGAGAGTGTGTAAGTGCTTTATGAGCTTCGAGCCCTTCGCCTTAAACAGAGTGTCATTTAATACCGGTCATCCATGGACGCAGGGACAGAGAGAGAGAGAGTGTGTGAGAGAGTTTGTGCTCTTGAGCATGTGTGTGTGAGGTTATTTACAGCTCCAGGCTCTTCTTGGTCGTGGCGTTTTATTGGCTTTGCTGCCTCTTTCTCTTCTTCAGTCTGTTCCTTTGTATCCTTTTAAGATCTCCATGTTCTTGCAGATTTTTTTTTTCACCTTGTTTGTTTGTACCACTGCATCTTTTGTTAGCACAAGGCCACTTGCACGGCGTCTGATACCTGTATCGGTTATCCATTGATCAGCCCTGGCATGGAACAGCCTGTCAGGAGGGTCTATAAAAAAAAAAATCAAAGCAGGACAGCCGTGTTTGTCCTTCTGCCAATAGCAGTCATTCCAAGAAGCCCTCTCAAGCTGATCAGGCGATTCTAAAAGCCGTGTGCAGATGTTCCCTTTAAGCTCCACTATTGGATTCGACAGATGCATGTTCACTGTTCTTTTTCCTTTCAGTTTTTTTTTTTTTCCCAGGGAAAAAGGGACTCAAAAAGGTAAACAGTAGCAAGTAACTAGTAGGAATGTGTTTAGTTTTCCTGGTTTTATTTTTGTGGTGAAATCCATGAAAGCCGTGTGCTGTCCTCTTCAAACCGGACAGAGAAATGACCAAGGAAGATATGGGAGAAAAAAGCCGGGGATAAAAGAGGAAGGGATTTGGCTGCTGTTGGTGTGTGAGACTTAACAGAAGCAGGCCTCCAGAGCACCCTTACGAACCATTTAGAACAAGGACAGCAATCATAAATAAAGCTCAGCTCTGGGCTCTAATTGCATCAAAGCTATTGCTTTCTATTTAGGCATGGTCACCGTGAGAGCCTGGCCTCAACGCTCTACTGGAGCTGAGAGAGAGAGAGAGAGAGAGAGAGAGAGAGAGAGGGAGAGAGAGAGAGAGAGAGAGAGAGGTACCGCTGGAGCTATCACCCCTCCGGACTATTTGTCCTAATCAGTGACACCCATTTACCAGAATTGCTTAAAATGAACTATACCTCATACAGAAATCGTACATTTACCAGCCACCATTTATCACACAGAAATTGAGGGCCAGTAAACTTTTCCTTTCCTCCGATGGGATTGTAGACATGCATCAAAATGTTAAAAAATGATTGGCGAGGGAGAGCTGTCACACATTTATCAGGGCTGAGGAACATTATTTGCTAATTTCCCAACCTGCTGCGTGACAGGGTGCTTCATCTTTGGACCCACAGTGACCGCCACAGCCCCTTTCTGTTATTAGTTCAAGTCAAGCGTTTTTTTTTCTCTCTTTCTTTCTTTCTTTCTTTATTTCTTTCTTTTTTTCCCCCATCCCAACCCCCCCCTCCCACACTCACTCTCCCGTTCCTTCTCCCCCTGACCCCCTTGCTCCCCTCCCTTCGCTTTTTTGGCCACCTCTAACAAGAGCCATTTGTCTATCATGCGCCGGCACCTTCTCCCCGATTCCACTCCAGAAGACTTTGACCACGGTCCGCTCTGGCGCTCTCCAAGGGCCTGGCTCTCCTGGCCCGCTGATTGGCCGGTGCCCCTGATAAATCACAAAGTTTCCTCGTCAAGGTGAAGGTATCGACTCGGCTGCGCCAAAACTGACAAAATGCACGGAGGAGGAGACAGCCATTCATCATCCTCCAAAGAGGACAAAGGGGTCGTCTCAAACACTTCACTCTGCAAGCTACTGCCAGAGCCTCCAAGTGTTAAAGATGCCCCGACCGGGGCCTGGCACCAACACACACACACACACACACACACACACTGGCACCAAACCCAGTCCTTCATTAGACTAATTACTGACATTTAAAAGCTATTAACCCCAGACATGAGCATTTAGAACAGTACCGAGTGGCTCTGTCTAACTTCCCCTCAGCTGGGGTGTCTACCCTGTTCTCTACAGCTCTGGGCTGGGATCTGATAGAGAGGCATGGCCCACTGGGCAGGGGAAAAAGGTAAGTAGTGGACGCCGGGGGGGTTCTGTAGATGTGGAAGCAGTCTTGGAGGGAGGTGACAGCTGAGAGAGAGAGGGAGAGAGGGAGAGAGGTGGAGCCTGGCAGTAAACAAACGCTTTAAAGAGCGGCACATGAAAGGACCTATCGCTGGAAGATCAGTGGGGCGATATGGAAGGGGGCTATCAGTGCATCATCCTCTCTTTCTCTCCACCCGCCGCCACCGGCCTCACACTGAATCAGATAGAACTGTCTCTCTTTTTTCTCTCCCATACACAAGCACGGGCTGTTTACTGAGGTCCATAATGTGGTATGCATTGTGGGAGGACTCTACCGCGTGTAAACGAACGACTACATCAGCAACAGATGATACAGATAACAGATACATTCCAGAAGGCCGAAGCTACACCATTAGGCTTTAATAGGAGTTGTTTTTTTAATAGACTGCATCTCCAGTGCCTTCCCATGTCTCTTTTTTTGAGCAGATTCACCCTCTCTCTAAATAAAACAACACGAAAACACAGCTTCAACGTTATTGTGACGCTTAAGGTGTTTTTTGTTGCTCTGGGTTTAGCACGGCAGAAACTGCGCTATGAAACTGGGTGGGAGCCACACAGTTTGACCTAGTGTTACTTTAAAGAACACAGCAGTGCAACAGCTTTGGTTCTGCAGGTTGCTGTTTTGTCCGGTGTCCTGCTTTAAATAGGCTCGTCCTTAGCAAGGCTAAGTCACACACATTAGTCCTGCTCCAGCGGCTGGAGCTTTTTTTTCTCTGATGGATGCCTCATTCACAGGCATCCTCCCGTCCTCTCTCTCTCTCTCTCTCTCTCTCTCTCTCTCTCCAGGTCCTTACACATCTCCATCGCTGGTTTTATTTATAGATTAATGGTGAAAGCCACAATATATCGACAGTCGGAGGAAAACACAACTCATCTCAAATGAGAAGGAAAAAAAAAAACACAGCAATAATTTAAACACAGACATTGATTTTTTTTTCCACCCTGTCCATGTATTGATCTTCATTTTACAATATTAAACCTGGCCTGAGATGAGCTGAGGATGGTGAGCTGTTAAAATGCGAAACGCCTTGGTTACAGTAGCAGGTGGCCAGTGTCCACCCTCCAAAGACCAAGAGCGGGAGTCTACAGAAGACGGAGGGAAGCGGGTCAATACCGAGGAGGGGGCTTTCTGATTTTTAACCTTCCTTGTTACGGAGATAGACTCGAAACGTAATTTGTGTCAGTGAAATAAAATATGAAGGGACTCGTATACGACGCGGAAGAGAGTGGCTCTCCTCCACCATCAAGACGCTACGAAACAGCCTTCTCTCGCCTTTTCCAACCAGTCCCACTCCAATCTTCATGCCTGTATCGGTTCAAAGTTCATGAAATTTCTATGAGCATTGATCTGACGCCATTGATTTTTTTTCACCCGTCCTCCTCTTTTTTTCTCGTCCTCCCCCACCTCTGCAGATCTTTGAAATTTTAATTTCCGGAGCATCTGAATTTCTCGGAGATGAAATAGCTTCCTCGGAGACAGCTGGCAATAAAATGAAGTTAGCACCACGTCGAAGACACGCTGCCTCTCTGAACTCTGGGAGACTTTTTCTCTTTCTTTTTTTTACCCCCTCTCCTATCTCTATCTCCCTCTCTCTTTCACTCTCTTCACATTCAAAGCCATGTAATGGTACAATCCCATTCAGCTTAGCTTAGCTTTTACCTTGTAGTTGCCTGTTATTCTCACTTTCTTTCACTCGGCTCCTTGGAACAGGGAAGTGTTTTCCACGTTAACGCTTTGTGTCAGACGGAACGCCTTGAAAGAGCAATAGTAGCAGTTTCTCTTCAGGCTCCGGAGTGGAATCCACTCACTCCACTTCCCCCGTGCCTTTTTTTTTTCCACCTGGCCCACTTTACTCAGTTACCAATCAGCAGGCCATTTAATAAGCCGCTTCTGATATAATCAGTATTGGCGTCTTCCCACTGGATTGGGGAGGCTAACGTGTAAAGCACTTGTCGGCAAATAACACTTTGTCACCGGAATCGCCGACCCCCTCTAGAGGCACGGCTCTGTATTGAACAGCATGATTGGGCTTGACTTCATTTTTACACATTACCGGATTTTCCCTTTTCTCCTGTGTGCTACATCCTTTGCCTTAGGACTGTAGACAACACAAAGTGTAGGCCACTTCTCTCTCGCTCATATTCCATGTCTCTGTTCAGTTTTGACAGTAACGAATGCCTCGTTGCTTGGCGTAGATGATGTTTCAGGGCTTGCTCAATGAAATTATAATTACGGCAGCGGTCTGTTTTGAGGAGAGGAAACTAACTGTATTATTACCATTGTACATTAAGCAGGAAAACGAGCCTCATGGAGCCGAAAGCTGCATTGGTTTAGCCGACGAATCCTGCGGCTGCTCTGGACCTAATGAATCCTTTCCTGTTTTTGTTATTCAGAGGAAAGAATCTTTTTGGAGTAAATTAAAGAAGTGCTTTTCCACATTCCTCTCTTTTTGGTTCCACTCCTTTTTCCTCCGCTGGGCCATAACAACAGCTTCTGAGCGTTAAAAGATGCTTCCTCTCTGTGTATTGTTTTATTCCAGTTGTTGTTGTTCTTCTTCTTCCCTCTGTGTGCGTCTGTGTTTAAAAGAAAAAAAGGAAAAAAAAACAGCAGTAGTTCAGGAAGAAAAAGAAAGATAAAGAGAGAACCAGAGAGAAAAAGAGAGAGAAAGACAAAGAGAGAGCGTATGTACATTTGTCACACTCTGTACTGTCCGCACTCTCCGTATTTCATCCCTGTTTTAAACGGCCATCCACTTTTCCCTGGAGGAACGTTCCTTTGGAAAAGGACAGTGTACCTGAACCGAAACCTCTCTCTCCTTTCTTCAATAGCTCTCCTTGATTTGGGCTTTGAAGGAAAGAAAAGCCAGAGAAAAAACAGTGTGTGTGTGTGTGTGTGTGTGTGGTGGGGGTAAGACTTCTTGATGGCGTAGGTGGAGCAGAGATAAGCTCGGAGCAGTTAAGTATAATTAGACAAAGTAATAGCGAGCAACAGCAATAAAGCCACTCATTATCTTGCCCAAAGATATAGCCTTATCATAATAGGCGGTAATGGGGGCGTGGAACGGAACAGGCAGCCCAAAAAGGGGGGGGGGAAGAAAAGCCTGCCGCTTTCACTCATGTTTGTTCAAAGAAGCAGAATGACACCAACATCTATTTATCAAAGATTCGCCCTCCATTTTATCCTCCTTTCTGGGTCTGCTCACTCCATTCCTGCTCCTGGAAGATCAGAGCCCGCTCCAGAGAAGGGTTCTTCAAAGGAAACGGAACTGTTGCTGTTCAGCGAATGGCAGGAGGTGCGGACGTTTAAGTCCTCGCGTCTTTTCTTCCTGATTTCGGGCTGGGTTCGCCGGGTTTGAATGCCTGGAAAATAGCTGACAAAGCTTGCATAGTCATCAGAAGTCAGAATAAGACTCACTCACCTGTCCTGCCACCAGAAATTCACCTTCAATTAGTTCCTATCACACACTCAGCACATAGGCAACACTTTGCTCTGTCAGTGACTCCACTCTGGGTTTGATACTGATCCCCATTAACACTGTAGACATTCGCTTCGCTCACTTTGAGACGCTCCCTTCACAGGCGCCGCCTTGACACACGACTGATGCAAGTTCCTTCTCTTTTCCCCCTTAAAAATTCAAGCTGAAATGTTTTAGCACTTTTCCCCGTTACCGTTCTGTAGCGTGCGCCGGGCTTTGGTCTTAACTTTGCCACGTCTCTTAACTTCAAGAGCCGGAGCCGTCGTAATTCATCATGATTTACGTCGCGCGTGTCACTTTCCCGCGCTGTTATTATGGGATGGCTCTCTTATTCGGAAAGAGAAGCATGTCGGAGATATGTATCTTCTGCCGTATGGCGTGTCGGCTGTGAGGAATGACAACGTACGATCTCTGACAACAAGGTCAAAGTACTCTATCTTCAAATATACAGAGACATCCACCGCTCAGTGCGCACACACACACACACACACACACACACACACAGAACCACACTGCACACATGCTATTCTACACAACAGAGGTCGGCACAGGCATGATATGGAGGCACAAACTGGACCTATGTCAACAATTTTGACTCGACCCAACTACGCACAACTGGTTTTGTGAAGCCGATACCTGAACCTGAGCCAAACCCACTCACACACCCGACAGGAAACGGGCTTTTACAGAATGTCATAGTGTTTTCGCTTTGTTACATAAAGCTTCATTTAAAAGACAAAAGCACTAATCTTAGAGGAACCCTACATAGCATTTTGTTTAAAAACAAAGCCACAAAATCATTCTGACGCTTCCCTGAGCTGTAATCGGGAGACTCCTTGCTCAGCACAGCAGAAACTGCGCTATGTAACTTTTGGAGTAGAGTAGGAAACCAGAAACAAGGTGTTTGGTCAAGATTCTGGGTAATTTTTCATTTCAATCAGGTTCAAAAGAGTTTTCTAGACACAGAACCCTACTGCAACAACGCAGACACCCATGCCTCATATTTCCAACTCACACTCCACTGAACACACACTGAGCACATGCATACACCGCCCCACACCCCCCAACCCCCGTCTTAAAAGCAGCCTGTTTTCAGTAAACCAGGTTTTGCTTAACATTCTCCACTCCAAATGAGGGGTGGAAAACCAAACATCTAAATATGACGAGGCAGATTAGTCATCCGTCACAGGCAGAACCCCTCTGTTCTTTCCTCTTTTCCACCGAGCTGAAAAGCATCGCTGCCTCATTAGGGAACACGACTCCTCTTTCCGCAGGAGCTCTGGAAGTCGTAACAGGGCTGGGAGGCTCCATTTGATTTAACATGCTCACTTATCAGGGCTGTCATAACAAAGACCTCATATATACTCCGCTCTTCTATTGGACGAGTTCTCGATATTTATCCTGGAAAAGGGAAAGGATATGATTTAACAAAGTGGGGATATGTACTTTTATTTGCATCACAAACATGCAAAACACAACAGAGAAACACACACACACATAGAGACACACATAAACACATAAACACACTCAGTTACTCAAAGACCCTTGAAGCAGCAGTGATGTCTGTGGCAGCGACCGGTTCTGCTCTACCCGCTTCTCTCTCTCTCTCTCTTTCTTCCCCACTCTCCCTTTTACTCTCATTATCCATGAGGTCAGTGAGCTGCATTGGAGAAGAAGCGGATAGATCAATACAAATTATCTTTGAGCAAACCCTCGCTGACAGGCTGAATTGCAGCATATGTTTACCCAAAATCAGGCAATTTATCTTAATATCACCAAAGTAATGCGGGACAGGTGAGAGGTCAGCCACTCTCTCCACCTCATAATTACCCGCCTCCAAAACAGGAAAGTGCTATTGATTGGCCGAGCCCAGGGCAGGGGGGCTGGCGCAGAGCCAGGAGGGAGGGGTCAGCCTCCGGACCAATTCAGCTATAGACCACAAATGTTTGCATGAATGTGGAGAGCGTAGAGAGAGAGAGAGAGAGAGAGAGAGAGAGAGAGAGAGGGAGAGGATTGCTTTGGGTTTCTTTTCCTGCTCAGAAGCAAGGAGGTAGAGTGAGTAAGAAGGATGGCTCTGATGTCATCAGCGAAAGGGAAGGGAAAAGGAGATAGAAAGTAAGAAAGAAAGAAATAGAGAGACGGAGGAGGGTGGGAATCTGTTTGGTTTAAGCTTGTTATTACTCAATCTGTTCTGTGTATGTACCAGCTGCTCCTCAGGACGAGAGAGAGAGGGAGGGAGAGAGAGAGAGAGAGAGAGAGAGAGAGAGAGAGAGAGAGAGAGAGAGAGAGAGAGAGATTTGTTTCTCTTCTCTCCCTCTCCCTCTCTCTCTCTTTCTCATGTAACTAATGATATTTTGTCATAATTAATGCATTCTTCATGGTTATTCTCTGATATGAATTACACATTCATCCTCAGCTAGCATTGTGTAGTACAGTGCTGTATGTGTGGGTGTGTGTGTGTGTGTGTGTGTGTTGGGGGGGTGGGTGCAGTGTGCAGGTGGCGAGTGCTGTGTGTTAATGAAGGATTCTGTGACCTCCTCTGTGTCATTAGCATCAGATCAATAAGTGATGAGCATTTGTCTCCGTCAGAATGCATCTATTAAACTGCAGCCACTGTCACAATCAAACACTCATACTGTGTGTGTGTGTGTGTGTGTGTGTGTGTGTGTTACCAAGCTGCTCATTGTGAGTTCAGGACACTGCCACACACCCTCAAACACTACATATTTACAGAGAATAACATGTCATTTTTTATGTAATCTTATGAACGTCTGATAATTTAGTGACGGTCCCTTAGACTTGTTTATATCTTTCATTACAGAGCAATGGGGGACATGCATATCTGTGCAGTACCTGCGTGCCACATGTCGTCTATCTCTATAGAAAAGATGCACAGGGCCCGCGGAAGGGCAGAAATACCCGATTAGTTATAAGTTCTTACTTATACATTTCCATGACAGGGACCGTGTTCAAATTAGTTTCGTGAAAACTAAGAAATTATAGCGGACAGGGAAAGGAGAGACAAGAACAAGGTAACAATTAGGGCATGCAGGAATAGTGCGATAGAGAGAGAGAGCAGCGAGAAAGAGACACTGAGAGAGTTACATCCTTGTGAGAAGTCGTGTCATGTAAAATCAATATGGCCGATCAATGCTTTATTAACAAGGCAGCATCTTATTTCACATTGCTATGCTGCACTTTGTCTTCAGCCATGCATGATGGCCCGTCAAATAGCATCAGGCCTGTCAGACTGGCAGTCACAGGGTGACACACACATACACAACACACACACACACACACACGTGCCAAACCCAGCTCCTGCAGATATCGATCACTAGCCCCCGCACTTAGACGTAATTGTGCCACTTCATCATAAAGTCCTCCAATTATTTTGAGGAAGTTCTTGTCTCTCTCGGTTTCTGCCGTTCTCCTCCTGTCACAGGGAGACGGTAACACACTCGGCTGTTCAACATACAAGGGGCTACTCACTGCACGGCACACACAGCAGTCAGGATATTAAAGCGATACTATATACGAGGAAAAATCTGTTATAATACGTTTAATAGCTTTTCCCTTACAGCAAATATAATCACTGTCAGTGAGTGTTCACTCCTATAGTACAACGGGATTAAGGGGTTATTTGAAGTCATGATTTGGCAAAACAAACCAACGAAACCAACAAAAAAGCAAACCTTCAGACTTGTTTTGTTTTGTGCCCTGCATTAAAGTGTTTGAAGATCTTTCTGAAGTACTTTTGCAAGTACTTTCCTCGTATTCATCACAGTGCCACAGTGGTGGTGCACGTGGACGTCCAGGTTACGTTACATTTAGCTTCATCGCTAAACTGCACGACTAAACACAAGCCAAAAGGTCAGACACCAAATATGTCAATGCTAGGGCGTATACATGGGCTTCCATTACAGTTTAGCTAGCATAGCATTAGCTTAAAACGTAAGAAACAAAATTCAGACACTGAACCTTCAAACTTTCTGCTTTACTTTTGCACTGACGCTGGAAAATTAGGGTACATTATGGATATAAAGATATAATGTTGCTTTCTATTCAAAATTAGTCACATGGGTTATGCATAAATAAACACGTCATCATCACAGTGCCAACTGGTGGTGCACGTGGACGTCCATGTGCCGTTACATTTAGCTTCATCACTATACTGCACGACTAAACACAAGCCAAAAGGCCAGACACCAAATCTGTCAATGCTAGGGCGTATACATAGGCTTCCATTACATTTTAGCTAGCATAGCATTAGCTCATTAGCATTAACGTAAGAACACTTAAGTTACTCCAATAAATATCCACATTTATGGTTTGATAGATTGTCTGTTTCCTTATTTGTTCGTTTTTCCAAAGAATCACTTCAAACATTCCCATAATCCTGTTGTGCTGCAGGACTGAACACCACCTGACAGTGATATCTCCATTCATGCCCAATAACAGCGCGTCTGCTCGGGCTCCAACCTTAAACCAAGCTTCTTTCCTCGGTTTTCTCTCCTCCCATTCTTTTCTTTCAGCGGAGGAGGGCTGTAATAGACCTCCGCCAGTTCCTCTAAAGCTTGTTAAACACAATGTGTGCAGTCGCAGCGAGTTGAGATTATGATTCATGCACTTGTATATGGAGCGGCGCTGGCCTTCTGATTTATAACCCGCGCCGTTCATACTCAAAATTACAATTTCTGAAGTGGGGGGGTGGTGGTGGTTGTATGGGAGGGTGTAGGAGGGGACTGCACATATGTGAGTGAGTGTGTGTAAGAGAGAGAGAGAGAGAGACAGAGAGAGAGAGAGAGAGAGAGAGAGAGAGAGAGAGAGAGAGAGAGAGAGAGAGAGAGAGAAAAGATTAATTACTATTTGTGGCCAGCAATTTCATGAGGCCGGCCCAACACAGCTGTGGAATGATGGCGCCCTACATCAGTTTGTAGTCAGCCATTCACAGATTATTAAAGCTTTGTAAGATGAAGTACTCCTCCTGCCTAGTTTGCAGTGGGGCAATATGGACTAGAGGAAGAGAGAGAGAGAGAGAGAGAGAGAGAGAGAGAGAGAGAGAGAGAGAAGGAGGGATAAATCTGAGAGGGGCAATAGCCAGACATATGTCATCATCGGCCGTTTGCCATAAATCCAGTGAACGGTACAGGAGGAAGAAACTGATTCAGACTTCAGAGTGCTGACAGCCATGATTGCTGCTTGTGTTTGTGTGTTTGTGTGTGTGTGTGTGTGTGTGTTAGCATTACACTCCAACACTCCCTCATTCATAATGTATCCACTAAGCTCTCAAAATTTATTTGATCAATTACAGCCAGTTTGCTTTAAAGAAAGGAGGTGGTGGAACGAAAAAGGCAATGCCTGTAACCCTGAGTTGTGTTGTGTTTTGGGTGCGGATATTGCGCACAGTAAAACAAAATGATGTTATCGCCCTTTATTCAAATGCGCTTCCGTATCTGCGCGCATTTGATATGTGCATGCATTTTGATGAATAAACGCAATAACGTTTGTGTATACTGTGGTTCGGCAGGAGCAAAAAAAAAAAGCCGTGTGGAGTCTAACGCAGGGCCTCTCTCGTTTGTGTGTGTTTTCTTTTCAGCTTTGAACGAGCCCACTATCGACTACGGCTTCCAGAGACTGCAGAAGGTCATCCCCAGACATCCAGGTGACCCAGAGAGGCTGCCAAAGGTCAGTAACTGCCCGGAGAGTGCGAGAGAGAGTGAGTCAAAGAGAGAAAGAGAAAGAGAGAGAGGGCTATTTATCAGAGAAATGTCAAAACGGGAAACTGTTCAGAATCATGCAATCTCTTTTGGCAAGTCATCACTATTCAATCACCGAGACCCCGACACACACACACGCACACACACTCAGCAGGCGGTGTGTTTGGATTTCGCGAGAACAGAGCAAAAAACTTTCAACGTGGCGAAATAGTTCAATTAAGCATTTTTCCACTCCAGTAAGCAGTGGCGATTGTAATCGGAGCGGAGCCCTCTTTCTGATGTGTGATTATTTTCCTCTTGTTTTCCTTTCATTTTCCAAAGCTAGATCCACTTTAATCTTTTGTTTACAAAGCTTTTCCGTTATAAGTCCTTGTCTTAGCGGGTTAATAAATGAGGTCCACACTGACGTTAATATCAGCAGCCGGCTGTCAGCGAAGTCAAAGTGTGGTGTGCGTTCGTTTTCTTTTTTTTTTTATCCCCAATTTGAATCCCACAATCCGAGTGGTTTGCCTGCTTTCGCTCCTATGTGGAGGACACACATCACCCTCCCCTGGTTTTTGATGTGTGACATGAAAGAAAAAAGCCAGAAAAAGCCGTGATTATCATTTCTCGTTTCTTCTTTGTTCACCGTTCTTTTTCTTTTTATATATATTTTTATTCCCCATCATTTGGCTTTGATATGATCTATGACTCGTGCCCTGGCTAATAGAAAACACATTAATTTCCCATCTGAGACGGGCCCGGAGCCCAGGGCTTTTTCTTAATAACACGTTGAGAGATTATTCTGTACCCAGTTCGTGGGTGCTGACCACCGGGCGAGCTCTAATAACAGATATCATACAAATATCTATTAAAGCCCAGCGTGGGAGCGGCTGCTGTCATTAAGCAGAGCCCGGGCCAGCTCACAGCTCAGGACTCGCACCAAACTGGGAATCCCTCCGCAGAGCCACAGCCTGCGCCACATGATGTGTTTCAATTACACTTGGCTTTCTCTCTCTCTGCAGAGAGCAATATCTGGACAGGAAATCTCGTTCCGGTAAATGCTTTAAACTATCCATTACCAATAAAACAGCAGAACCAGGTCCGGCCTTTTTTCCTGCACTGGGTCCAGGTCTTTTTTTTTTTGTGTGTGTTCCAAACACTATTGTGTTCTTGCCTTTTCTGGGCTTCAAAAATGCACTTACATCTCCATTAGGCGTCAGCTGAGAACCAAAGAAATAAGCAGCCGAGCAGTTGTTGTGGAAATGCAGGGTGTGTGTGTGTGTGTGTGTGTGTGTGTGCATGGGGGTGGATTTTCTAATTCAGGTAAACCTTCAACACCAGGGGCCTTCACGCCAAGCCCACTGTCGAGTAGAGATGGATTCTAGCAGTTCCAATAAACAACATAAATATTTGATTTTGGGCTTTTAATGGACCCAAATGTGGAGTTCAGCGGCATGTAAATGAAAGTGCCAAGTGATTTATCATAGTTACGGCAGCCGTCTGCTGCAGGCGGGCGAAACCCGACGGGTCACAGCCGGCTCTGCGCAAAGCAGCAATTGACCCTTACACGGATTCTCAATGAGAGCGCGCGAGTGAGGGTGCGGCGGCATTAGGGCCCAGACAGGCCCGGGTAATAAGGAGGGAGGAATGTAAAGCGTGTGTTCGCAATAAGGTGAAGGCGTCACACTCCTGTTCTCTCTGCCACTTCAGCACAGAGTTGATAATACTAACCTGATATTGATTTCCACTGTGCCTCCTTCAAGCCCCCAAACTCCTCCTCCTCCTCCCTCCTCTTGTAGGGAATCTGCAGTGGCCATGGTTTGATGGGTAATTGTAGCCGGGACAGAAAACCAATATGGCGAACGTGTATTGCTTTCGACGTACACTAATAACACGGCGGCTACATATGTACGCGCTTAGTGGGATTGAAGTTTACCTCCCTAATTTTAGATAACATCAAAATTTGCAAGCTCAATCCAACCTGAGGGGCGTGGAGGAAAGGCGTTTATACACAAAGATGGGGCAAGAGAATAAAGGCAATATCAGGAGGCAGTCATGTGATGAAGGAGGAGATTGCTAAAGGGACCTTCCAGTCCGCTCTCCTTATTCTCCTTATTTGAAAACAGTGTCGTCCATTATCCTCCAACGCCGGCCGGAGACGCCAAGAAACAAAGAAATAAAATAACACAGGAATGGGAATCTGATTAGACGCTCTACTTTGGCTTATGCTTGATCAGATGATCTTTATTGCCATCATATAGCAGTAACCTGCCCATTTTACTGGTGAATTAATCGCTCCTTTCCCTCTTTCCCCATTCCTCTCCCCCTCCGTTTCAACCTGGCAAGCACAAATCTATTCCGCTTCCTTCTCAATCTAATATACAAGAAAATTTATTAGAAATGCATTCATGTCGAGCAATTACCCATGCATTAAAATTCATCTTCTTTCTCTCGGCTTTTTGAAGTAGCTACATCTATTGGGCCCCCACACTCCTCAATGTATTCATAACCTGAGGCTAGAACTAACAGAATAATTGCTTTACAGTTTAGAATGACATTAGCACCTCCAGCCAACTCACCTCGCCTGCCTTTCAGCCGCTCATATACGGCGGCGCACCCCGCTCCAGATATTGGGAAGACTGATCATAATAATAATAGCGATAATATTAATAAGAGCCCCCCTGATTTTAAACGGTTCACGTCCACGGGCGGAACAGTCGAACACTTGTAATGATAACGCCCCACATTTGTCATGACAGCAAGCTCGGGGATGGCTTTTGAGCATTAACCGTTCCGTTTAACCTGGAGTCTCTTACATCTCGGCGAAGATGAGCCAGAGAGAGCGTTCGTGAGGGAGAAAAAAGGGAGAGAGAGGAGTCAATTACACTTAGCGTAGCGGCGCTCCCAAATTTACATTGAAATGCTTCTCAAACACCATTCACCGCTAATCATATTCCCAGCATGAAGCCGCCTGAGCTGAGAGGGGGCCACGTTCGGAACAAAACAAACTCATCGAGCCTCCCATGATTGGGCCCCTACTCTGGCTTCGCACTTCAGCACCAGCCGCTAAATCCGCTTCATTAGTGGAGACACCTCGTGGCAAATGACAGATTAGAGTGGAGAGGAGAACGTGATTTCCTTAAACTATCCTTATGTCTCCTCCACCCGGGCGCCATATGGACGAGGAGTTCGAGAGAGGCTCGCCCAGACGGGCTGCTTTGCTTTTTTTTCATTTTTCTCGTCTTGGCGGACGAGGCGCCCTGTCTTAATTGTGGTAATCGTTGGGTAAGATTGGGAGATGTGTAAGAAGCCTCGCGATATGACGGCTGGAGATGATGAGTAATTATTAGCAGCGCTGAAAAACACTTTATCTCGCTCTCAGATAGAGAGAGAGGGAGAGAGAGAGAGAACGAGAGCGTGCCTGAGCCGGCTGATGGGACGGGATTAAGACAGCTGGGCCTTTCATTGATTGTACCTGCCGCGTGACAAGTGTAATTCTTTATTTGTATGCAAACTAGATGCATGCAACATGAAGCAGAGACACCAATTTCTGAGGTAAATGCCCATTTTAAGAGCCACTCATCCGCTCCCTCTCAGGATTAGAGTGCGTCTCTATAAAACGTATGGCGTGCGCACCGGGGCCCCAGACTTCTGCGATTAATCTTAATAAATACGCATTCAAGATGGCGGCCGCGGCTGTGAATGAAGCAGCCAGCCAGTCAGCCATGCGGAGGGACTCGGAGAGGGCTGGCAAGGGCAAGAGCCGAGGCTGGGTCTCCTCTCAGAGACATCACTGTGGGTTTTTACCGAGTCGTCCACACAACGGCATCAGAAAGAGAAAAAAGCTCGCAGCTCACACACTCTCAAGGGCTTCGGTCGGTAACCTTGATATAAAAAGTACAAAACATCTCTCTGCCCTATTGACTCCAGCCTTATGCAAGTGGAAAAAGGCCTGGACTGGACTTCACCTCTTATTTCAGATACCATCACAGGTTGATATAAAAGATCAACCTTGCCACGTTGTATAAATAAGTCAGTAGCATTTGGGCTTCATCATTCTTAGGGTGAATACGCCTTAATGTCTACAAACATTACATTAGAATCCATAAACCGTCATGGCTGATGTTAGCGTACGCCGTTCTATTTTGCTCTAGAATGTGAGATCATATGAAAATGTGTTTTTTTTATTACTAGGATTGCACTGAACAACATCTAAAACATGTTTATGTCAAAGGTTTCTTTGTATTGTTTCATTCAACTTAGAATCATACCAAACCCCCTATTAAAAGACCATACTTACTACAGTGTTGTGATTTGTACGATAAAGACACTGTACTTCATCATAATTCGTAGTTTTCATTCGCGTGAACTAACTCCTACCCACTGGGGGTGCTGTTACGGTATAGACACTCAAAATCTCCGTTATACACCCAAATAAGAGCCATAATAACAGTTTTGTCTGTTAACGGAAACCCAAAACAGTGCTTTTCTAACATTCTGGACTTTACGGTTAGGTTTAGGGAAAGTTTTAAAGCTGATATGTTCACGTGTTGTTGCCAGATATTCACATCTCATGTGAACACAGTATACACATCCTGGTGATTGACTTTTAATAATGTATGTTTATTATTTATCTGTTTATTCAATAGATTATAGATACAGCATTTTATGTTCAAAGCTAACAGCGAAGTCTTTCCAAGACCCATTGAACTGACTCATCAGATATCACTAAGACTCATATATGCTTTCCGTTCTCATGTTGTTAATCATTTTAGTGACACCTTAAGAAAACACAGAGAGCTCTTGTGTCGCCACTTAAAGTGAAGAGCAATAAAAAAAAGAGCGGGAAAAAAAAACAAAAAACAATGGGCCAGGCCAAGCGAGACGTCCTGGAGCAGCTTGCGAGGCTTGTTGGCAGGCTGGGTGTAATTTTTGAAGGGAAGCTAAGCAGAAAGTTAATCCGTGTTGTGCTATAAGTAGGGGGAGGCATGCAGACATGGATAAGACAGGGTTGTGGGCATCGGGTCCCAGGACGCAGCCTCTCAGGCAGCGCTGCGAGGGAACTCATTTATGAAGTCCTTTACAACAGCCACTGAAAGAGGTTAATTGAAAAATTTCCTAATGTCATTATGAAAGAACTAGATTAACCCGAGCTAATTCACTTTATTGTTCCGAAGAAAGAGGAATGGGCATTGAACTCCACTACAAATTTGGGGCATGAATTAAAGGGTGAGATGTTGTCTTTGAGGACTCTGCCAGTTTAATTAAGATATGGAAAATGACTCATTGTTCTTTGGCGCTAAAGTGGGTGGATTTAGCAGGCGAATGCAGCTCTTGCGCTCTACATATCGCACGCTAGCGTGCACACGCATGTGTTTGTTTGTTTAATACCCATAAGGCCGCAGCATTAAAAACGCAAGGGCTTTTTTCTGGCATTTTTTTTTAGTTTCTTTAGCTTAGAGGTTGCACACCACTTCACTTGCATTGGCATGAGATTTGGTCAAAAGAAATGGGTCCAAGAGGAAAGAAAAATCCAACTTAATTTCTTTCGTTATAGAAAAACAGACGTGTTATTTTTGATCAAATGTTGGTAAAATAGAACAGGCTCTAAATATTTATGACCTCACTTGTAACCTGAGTTTACACTGTACTAATGAATTTACATGGGCCCACATAAATAATATAGCGTGTAGTGATGTGGCTCTGTGTATTTGTCTTTGTGACTAATTGGGATGTGTGTGTGTGTGTGTGTGTTGTAGGAGGTTCTACTAAAGAGAGCAGCTGACCTTGTGGAAGCTCTGTATGGAATGCCCCACAACAACCAGGTAAAATAACTTACAGTACACACTAATGAACACTCTCTCTCTCTTTCTCTCTCTCTCTCTCTCTCTCTCTCTCCAGTGGCTGTAATTAAATCAGTGCCTCTCTCCCCCTGCTATGCTCCTCTTTGTACATTTCAAAGCTAGCTGCAGGCCATTGTACTGTAGAAGGGTGTCATTGCACCAAGAGTATATTTTTTTTCTTTCTCTCTCTCTCTATTCTCTCACTTTTATTTGTGGTTTCTGCTCGTGGAGCAGAGAGAGGAGTTAATCACTCGCAACACACACTCACGCACGCTCTCGCCCAGCCGAGTGGTTTATTTAAATGGAAGAATAACCTTGAACTCGGCCCAAAAGGCGCATTTCTCCGACACGTTGTCGAAAGCGGTGCTTTGCCGATGTGGTTGAGAGGTCTAATACATATTCAAAAGCAATGATCCATGTTCTTGTTCTTCAGCATTTTGGGCGCGCAGAGGCAAGCACTTTACAATCTACTCACATCACAACTGAAAAACAACACAAGAGAAAGACATAGCATTGTAAAGGATCCCAAGTGTACGGTTGTGTTGCGTTGGACTAAAGAGAAAATGCTAAGACTCTGTGTGGCTCTGTCACTCTCGTCCTGTAGGAGATCATTCTGAAGCGGGCAGCGGACATCGCTGAGGCTCTCTACAGTGTACCACGCAACCACAACCAAATCCCGTCTCTCGCCAACACCGCATCCCACGGTGGCATGATGGGAGTTAACTCCTTCGGCAGCCAGCTGGCGGTCAACGTGTCCGAGACCTCACAGGGTAATGACCAGGGTATGTGGCCATGTGTGAAGATAAGCTGCAGCAGCTACAAAGTAGTACAAGACGAAAATAAAAAGTCATTAAGCCAATAGCTTTTATTAAAATATCTTTTCTGATAATGAGCATGTCCTGAAGATAAATGTGCTAGCTAGCTACGCTAATAGCTTACCAGTTCAAGTGAGAATATCTGGTGTTACGCTTGTCTGTGATTTTTTTAGCTTCTTGAACACGCATTATAACATATACAATGACAGGCTAACAGCTACTATTAGCAAGTGCTAACATTTTTGAAGGTGGCACAGTACTGCTGCAGCTTTATCTTCCCTTGGCTGGGTGTAGCGTGGGTCCCTGGAGGTGCCTGACCCTGTTCCCTACCCCTCCCTCTACTTCACCCCCACCTGCTGCTGCTGCTTCTGCATACAGCATTTACAGCCGCTGCTGATAATGGCTTTACACCTGTTCACCTGTTGTTTCTAATGTGAAGGTCAAGCCGTGGGTGAAGTGTAGTGTCACAAGAATACGGTAGTCGTGATAATCTCAATGTTAATAAACATTCTGTTCATTATGTTTGTGTAAAGTATTGAAATCCCCTGTAGTTTTACATTGATTACGTTTGGCCTGTAGTGTGTATTTACAGATATAAGGTAGGGACAGGAGATGGCACCTCAATGCATTGAGTAAGATATTATTTGTAGCATCTTGTTTACTTCAGTAGTGCAAAAACAGCCACATTACAGCCTCATGTTTCTCATCTGCAGTTGGCTACAGCCGTAACACGAGCAGCGTGTCTCCTCGCGGCTACGTCCCCAGCAGCACCCCTCAACAGTCCAACTACAACACCGTCAGCAACAGCATGAACGGCTACGGAAACACAGGCATGCCCAACCTGGGCGTCCCCAGCTCACCGGGATTCCTCAACGGCTCCTCCGCCAACTCCCCCTACGGCAGTAAGTATCAAGGTAATAACCCCTCCCCTCCGCTCTCTCTGTCTCCCCCCACCTGTGCTCTCCTTCCTTTTTGACACTGTCGTTTGTTTGTTTGTTTGTGTTTGTTTGTTTGTTTTTCGGTTTATTCTTTTGGGAATGTGTGCTACTGGATAAAAGGAGGGGTGACTCTGGAGGCTGAACACCCGAAAACAAGCCACATAGCAATCCAACCAATAAAGTAACAGAAATTTAAATAAATATATATATATTTTTATATATATATATACCTAGAGGCCACCGACAATACAAAATAAAAGTCATGGAAAAAAAAAAAAAAAAAACAATGAAAATGCCCCTGAAAATGATTTTTTTTAACTAAGTCAGAGTCGATTAAATCACCTATTATCCAGAAAGTGGCCGAGGCAGGACATCTCATCTCCCATTCCAACCTCATTTTTTATTTATTTATTTATTTATTTATTTTGTTTTGGATGTTCGTTTTTTTTTTAAGTAAATCCAATGGTTTTTAAAATCTGTTTCTTTTACCAGCAAAAGCAAAAAGATAAGCAATCCCCACCCACCCACCCTCCCACCCACATGAAAATCTGACCACATCCTCATTATCATTCTCCTCTCGCATTTGTTTCCATCCCGTGATTATGATTTGAAAAAGAGGCGAGGCCTGGCTCTCCCTGACTCTCGTCTATGAGGAAAAAAAATAATCTATAAAATCAAAAGCCAAATAAATCAATCAATCAATTTTGAATAAGAAAAGAACATAAAAAAACCAAGTGAAACTCTCTCTGAGTGGTGACTATGTTTGCTTTATTGCAGTAGTTCCGTCGAGCCCTACCATGGCAGCCTCTTCGGTCAGCCTCTCTTCAAACTGTAGCAGTACACACGGCATTTTCTCATTCTCACCTGCCAATGTCATCTCTGCAGTGAAACAAAAGAGCGCCTTTGCCCCCGTTGTCAGGCCCCAAGCATCTCCACCTCCTTCTTGCACCAGTGCAAATGGCAATGGACTTCAAGGTGAGAGCCGCCTCCCTCCTTTTATGATGCCGCACAGCCGCCTCACCTGTTGGCTCACGCTAGTCTCTCCTCTCTGAGTCTCAGAGAATCTGCCCCATTCATTTTTACCGAGCGCCATGCTGCTGTTCTCCAACACGGCTGGCTTCTGTATGAATTATGTATCTGTGTGTGGATGGCTTGATTTGCGGATGGGTGAATGAATGTGGACGGATGGATGCGTTTGGGAAACGAACACATTATGCATGCGGGCATGTAGCATGAATGTGCATGTGTGGCTTTATGTATTGATTTATTTATCTAACATTAATGATTGAGGCAAGTCAAACGTCTCCTGAGGTTTGCGCTCCTCGCTCTGATTTGTACAAGGTTTGGCACAGCCTTTCGACAGCAGGGAAAGTTTGGTTCCAATCCATAGCATGCAGTCATGTGCAAAAGTTTGAAGACCCTTGGCCAAAAGACATGGCTTGTTGATTTTATAGGTAAAAATAGATGAATCCTTTAGAGGACAGAACACATTTCTGTAAAAGTGCACAAGCCAAACAAGCCACAATTTGTTTCCTCAATACCTTCAGCTCACTATGATACCCAGTAAAAGTCATAGCACGACTGTATGAGGACCGACCTGAGCACGGGACGTCTTAACACAAACAAACCACTTAAAATGCCACGGCCATTTTACTAATGCATTATTCACCGCTCTCTTTTACATTTCGTCTGAACCGAACATTGTACATTTTAATATTCACAAACCCCCGCCTTCCGTTACCTGACCCCACCAGACTCGCAGGGGTCAGGGACCAACACAGGCCTCGTGTGCCTGGCACGCCATTCTAATGGCTCCTGTTCCATGGCTGTGAGAAACTGCACACGTCAAAATTCCCCCTGATTTCCTATGAATATTGTAACCGGTTAAAAATTCATGCTGTCCTACGGTAGCTAGGAAAACGGTGGCTCTTACAGGGCAGAGGCATTAAGATTTCATAAACAGGGCCCTGAGCTTTGGCTTCCCACACCAGCAGAGTGAGACATTGTTTTGACAAACATGGCGTGTACCGAAGCCCCTCCGAACGCGATAAGAGAAAAGACTCAGGCTCAGCCCGCGGTTCTCCAAGCCTCGGCAGGACAGCGTCATTCAGCAAATTAACGACTCTGCGAGCCTGCTAAGTGCGCTCGTATTTGCTCTTCGTCAAGGCCGACTTGTTTGCTTTGAAAACATGTTTGAGCCATAGTGTGTGCATCCAAGATTAATAATGTTAGAGCTAATGAACTGGGAAATTAAAGTTCATGCTGCTACATGCATCCACTTATTAATATGTGGTTTGCAGAAATTAATGAGGAATGCCATGGCATCGGGCGCTTTGGCAAACTTAAAAGCATTTCAACCATGACTCTACAAATAAGTTGAAAGTAGCTAAAGGATGTTTTTTCCTTCTTTTTTTTTTCCGGAGATCATTTTAAAAGCGCAGTCTGGCAGTTCACTAGCCACCTAATTGTGGAAAGGAGTGGAGTTCATCAGTCTTGGTCTTCTCACTTCAGCACAGCAGAGCCATGATGGCTTTCTGAAGCTTAAAACCAAGCTACAAGGGTCTGGGCGATATTGATGAACATCGGTATTGTGATATTTACCAAATACCTCATAATATCAGATGATATTTTGTTGCCATTATTTTCTTAATCCTGCTTTCACTTTGATTGGACTATTTTGTACTTCTCGGATCTGTTAGAATCACAGGGAACCTTAGATATCATTGTAAGCGTTATCCAAACAGAGAGCCATGTGAAAGATCAAGCGCTGCGTTTAACAGTAAAACTTTATTGATTTTCATAATTCATGCATTTTAATGCTATAAAATTCCGTCATTACTGACATAAACCTGCATAATGTCGTGTAAACGCCTATTCCAACAAGCATCAGTTTTCATAAAAGCTGGCTGTGTCCATGTTGATGTCATTTCACCGTAAACAGAAATATACAGCAGTTTAAAAAGTCGGTATAGGATTGTGTAAGCAGTCAAGGAAGGTTTATGATGGTAGATGTTATGGTTTTGCCTATTGTCATCCAGCAAATTGTTCTGACCCATTTGGCTAAGCTTTAGATATGTATAAACACAGCTATAGACACCAACGCAGATCGAGACGAAACCAAAGTATCACGCAGAGCTAAATCAAAGGGATTCGTGGGATCTAAGTGGAGGCTTCTGGCCGGCCAGGGAGAGGACGATACGGTCGAATGACGTTAGCTGAAGTGACCATGTTGTTTCTCAGCTGTCAGCATGGCCGCTCCCCAGGGAGTCTGGACCCTCTGATGGCCATTAACCAAACGCTAAGAGAAATCTCACACATGTGGGAGTGGGGTATACTCTCTCCTCGAAAAAATGTCAGAAAGCCCCTCCTTTAAAATGTCCAAGGCTTTCTGGCTTGTCTTGCTGGAAAAAAAGTACATCCACGCAAATGCCCACAACTCCCCCCCCCCATCTCCCACTAGCCCCTGTGGCCTCCATCTCCAGCTCCGAGTTGCAATCTTACAAACACATCTCGCACTTTCATCGGCTGTGCCAGGCCTCGTCACTCAGAGTGTTTTGTGAAATGCAAGCGACATACTTTTGTGCTGTGCTTTCTTTGTCCTCCATGTGGTGTCTAGGGACATCTGGTGCTAAAATATTTCTTGCTTTCTCTCTCTCTCTCTCTCTCTCTCCAGCTATGTCCGGACTGGTGGTCCCTCCCATGTAAATTGCACTTCCACTTCTTGTAAAGCAGCAAAAGTCCACGAGATGAGCCTCGGGGACCTTCACAGAACATTCTCCTGGAATCTGTGTCATCGATCATGAAGTAAATCAAGTTTAAAATCAGAGGAAAACACAAAAAGAAAAAAAAAGAAAGACTTTGTTTCAAAGATTTTATTCAAACTAATATAAATTGACATGCAAGAAACTGTCATGAACGATTTAATTTTATTGACTGGATTTCTTGTCATATTTTCACATTTCTCAGTCTTGAAGAAGAAAACAAAATGGAAGAAAAAAAAAAAAGCCTATTTTGTATAAACATTTCTGGTTTGATCTTGGCTATGTCTAGTTCTTGTGTGGGGAGAAACTTTGTGGAAATGCCATTTGATGAAAACACTGACTGAAATGTCTCTGAATGTTTCTTTTCAAACGATGCGCAGCCGTCGCACATCTCTATAATGTGAAGTCATTTTCATTACTTTTTTGTTGTTATATATATATATATAAATATATTTTTTGCGTTCGCTTTGTTTCTTTTCCTTTTATTTTATTTTATTTTTTGGATTTGTGGTGAGAAAAAAAGGGGGCCAAGCCAACACAGCAGAGCCAACAAACTGGAAATAATAATATAGCCTAAAATATATATGATTTATAAAACATTACCATTGAAAAGTGAATAGGAACGAACGGGGAGGAAGAAGCAGAGGAGATGTTATCACGCATACTTCATGAAAAATGGACTTTGTAACTTATTGTAGGTAGAAATTGTAACTTTGATATCGCAAAGATTCTTCTCTTGCCTTCAACAAGCACACTAACAGAGACGAGATGCCACTGTCTGTTGGTTAAAAAAGAGAATAAAAAAAGAAAGAAAGAAAATACTTCCACTGCTAAAGCTTCCTGTAAAGCAAGTGTGATCTGCAATGTTTTTCAACTTTTTGCTAGCACTGTATACTATTGCATTCTTAGGCTACTGTGGAGTCTGTTTCTTGTACCAGAAAGTTGTCCTTTTACTTCTAGCTCCTTATTCCCTAATGTGTTTTGTATGTGGTTATACAATTGTAGACTTTTGTGATTTTGCCAAAGTTGTAGCTAAATATTTATACACTTGTCTTGAATTTTCCAGATCCACTTAAATATTTAGTACAGAGTTTTATTCCTGCTAAAACAGCTAGGAGTAAAATAGTCTTATACATTGCAACACTTTCACACAAACACTTGCGGTCACTAAGGGGTTTTTTGTAACATATCAATTATAAATATTGTATTTATCTTTGAAATTTTGTATATTGCTTTTCATCATTTTCTTTGATCTCGTATGTAATGTTTATCATCGGCCGATATTGTGATGAAACACAGAGCGTTACGCCAAGACCCGTTCATTTTGTGTCAATCGATCGCAATGTTTATTTTCTTTTCCTTTTGTGTATTTCAGATGTGTTTGTCACATCATAAAATCAATTCCATTTCTTGTTTTGTTTTGTGTGTGTGTTTATTTTGAGGAACAGTCAAATCCATCGGTTATTTTTATATTGCATTTTAAGTTATCTAAACAGATACTTTTTCTTTTGGAATAAAAACTGTTTGTTGTATAGTCAAATAACTTGTTTGTGTCACATGGCTGTAATAATATTAGTAGAAAAATGTGCATGTCAAGCAGCCCCAGGGGGGAAAGATTCAATTGTGGTTGTAAATTTTTGTTTTTTGTAGAATGTAAAAAGTCATTTTTACCTGCCACCCATGACTTTGCCACATAGCCCAACCGTGTTTACAGGGAACAAACAGACAAAAGGAAAAAAGGGGAAAAAGGAAAAAAAAAACAAAAAACGTGGAATGGAAACATACGTACGTCAGTCACTAATGTTTATTAAAATATGTCAGAAAAAAAAAAAAAAAGCTCTGTCAAAGCCTTCAGAGTGAATCTCTTGAGAGTAACCTTTCTGCTGTTTTAATGACAACCATTCACCACAATGCCAATCATTACTCCATTCAAATGATCAATGGTGTAAAAAGCACAACCATTTTTTACTAAAAATAAAAAAGAATTATTGTGACCCCTCATCTTTTTGACTATTTTGTCAGTTTCTTTTTTTTTTCTTTCTTTCTTTTACATTTAAATTTGCTGTACTCCCTCCAGTACAACTTGAAACACAAGGGACGATATTAAAGGGAAACAAACAAACAAAAAAAAAAGTTAGATTTTTGTATCATATGAAGAGCTGGGATTAAGATGTTCTATATTGTACATGCCATTTTGTAATTACTCCATGATACAGTAGCACTGTAGCTAATCACAGTAGTAAATCAGTTCACCAGATCATCCCTTCCCCATCTCTCTCCTTCTCCTTCTCTCTCTCTCTCTGATTTTGATTTCCTAGTTGTGCCAAAATCAGCAGATGAAACACGATTATTTCTATTTCTTTTTTTTTTATCTTTTATTTCCTTTGCACTTAACACTTTGTAAATCTCCTGTTGTACTGCTAAGTAGTCTGTTTGAAACCAAAAGGGATGTTCCCTCTTGGCAATCTGCACACAAGTTTCCTTTAGCAGCAGGAAGCAAGGGCAGCTGTAGAAGGGAATAAGTGATGAATGTGCAATGCGTTTGCTTTGTGATAGCTCAACAAAGCTTAGCTAAGTGGAGGAGCTGGGGAAGTCACCTTGAAAGTGAGGGAAACCCAAGGTTACATGAAGTGCATTTGTGAATATCATCATTTCTGCAATCTGTTTTTTTTTTTTTGTGTTTTAGGCTAATTAGACCATGCACTCGGTGTTTTGTTGCCGGTAGTCTGAAGAGTTCACTAAATGGTAGAACGACTCTGTAAGGGAAAATATTATTTTTTATGTTTTTGTTTTGTTTCATGTATACATTTTTTTATGTTTATGTCAACATTTCTACATTTTACTGTACAAAGATGTTCATTTTACACAATATTTAATTAAAGTATTTCTTGTCTGTGACCACTTTCTCCCTGCAATCTTAATTTTAATTCTCTTATTTGTTTAGTTTTATGTGAAGTGCGCTTAAAAATGTACAGAAAAAAATACTAGCAATGCAAGCTACAGTCAAATGTGTCCGTCTAAATAAGCCATAACTACAGAGTCTAGAAATGTCATCTATGTCAGTTTTATATTAGCTAATCCCACAAATAAAAACACTAATCTAGAACATCCACAAAACTTTAAATATACCATTGTCCCAATGCCCGACTGCCCTTTACAATGTGTGGCCTACATTTTTTGTAAAACAATATATTATAGATTAGGTTCAGATATAATAGATATTTTCCTTCACTTACAAACTTACCATTACAAAGATAGGAAGTTCTCCTAGCGACAAAGCCAAATTAACCTTCAGGTAATGATAGAAATGTCTGAAACTCCAATTAAAACATAAGCAGAACTCATCAAACCTACACATCAGCCACTACGGTTAATCTGGAGTCATGCAGAAGTGTTTGAAAAGCTGGAGCAGATGCGTATAAATCTCTGCCATTATGAAACAGAGCAGACTAAGATGGCCACCCCGTTTGCCTGGCCTTGTTCTTGTTGTGGCTCTGGCAGAGGCACTTAGGGCTGGCTGTTTTGGGGTGAGCTGGTGACACAAGGCTTTCATCTTCCACTCCTGTGAATTCCTGGAAGAAAATGGCAGTCTCAGGGGGGGAGCAACCCTGCTCAGCCCACTGATCCCTGAAGAACAACTGCCATTTCACTTCGGACTCTCCAGGCTAGCTGTTTCTGCCTTGCACCTGATAGCATCTGGCCAGAAATTCTACTATAACACTTCCCATTCACTTCACCACAAGCCAATGGTGGCTACCAGAAATAGAAATCTAGATTCCATCAGCATTAACTACATATCATTAGTAGAGCAGGAGAAGCTCTTCAACTACTCATGATGTGAATTACAACCTACAGGCACACATGGGGTTTGTCACTCATACATGCTTCATTAGCTAACTAGCAGCAGTAGCGCTAGCTTGAGAAGGCAAAGTGGAAGGACAGTACTGGTGCTACCCTTGATGAAGGTCATAAGCTAGGTGACTACCACGTTCACCACTACTCATCTGTCTCATCAGGAACCTGCTTTATAAGTGATTCAACTTGACGCCTCATTGAGCACAATGCTGGAAATGTAAGTTATGCAATTACAGGCGAGAAAGAGTGCGGTTAGCTCTACTCACAGCACTTATAGCACTTCGCCCTGACACTCGCTCCGTCTGCTTTGAAGTGTGGCTTATGCTAGTAGGATTTATTTTACAGGATAATTCGTCTGCTTATTGTCAGTAAAAGGTTATTGCTTGAGCACTTTTCCCAATTTAATAATTAACTCAAGGTTATTTCAAAAATATAAATATTCACAATTTGCGATATGTGACACAGCCAGCTAGCTCTCGAGTCATTAGCACATATTCTAAACTGAAAGGAGTATCCTGGCCACTGGGGGCACTGTTTCACCAAATCCATGCAAACAATCTGTTATGTCACCAAAGAAGACTTACTGAAAATAAGCTTTAAACTGTTGTGGGTGAGCATTATGGGCTGCTTTCTAAGAACGGTGTTAAGCCTAGTCCTGGACTACACAGCATTCTGAGAGTTGATTTTCCTTTGAAAGGAGGATATAGTCCTGGCATAATCTTAATCAATCTCTAGGAAAGCAGCCCTATATTTCAATTCTTTTAGAGCTTTAGAGTCAGTCTTAGAATTATGATTAGGTTTAGGGTTAGAGAATGGTCTTCTAGGAAAATCTTTCTGAATTCATGGTGAGGCCAAGCTGAACATTTCAGATGCACAAGAAAACAGGACCTTATTTTAATGTCTAGCCAGCAGTTTACAGACTCACTATTGGTTGAAATTGGTCATTTTATGAGGCACACATGTGTTTGGTGTTGTTAAAATACTGATGCTGCTCCAGAAAGAAAATTGTGACTATTATCCCAATTAATTGTCACAGTTTTTTGGCAATACTTATCAGAAATCCTAAAATGAGTGAAGCTAATACAGGTCAGTGTATTAGTGTATCAGACATTTTGCGATTGTCTTGTACTGTTTTGGTTAAGATTATGTTTTGTTCTTCAAGTCTGTCTTGAATGTGTGACTTACCATTAAGGCAGAGGGTAATACTGCTGTCCACCACGTGGCAGACTAGGGTTCACAATGTCTGCCAAATACCATAATAAATGCAATGGAAGTGAGAATGTAAAACAAAATGTATATCCCCTATGTTGTCCATGCAGTAGAATGGGCCTCAATCCCCTGTTTGAACAAGATACATTTGTCTCCTACTATATTATGGTTGTGCAGCACGGTGGTCGCAGTCACACAGCTCCAGGGACCTGGAGGTTGTGGGATCGAGTCCCGTTCCGGGTGACTGTCTGTGAGGAGTGTGGTGTGTTCTCTTTGTGTCTGCGTGGGTTTCCTCTGGGTGACTGTCTGTGAGGAGTGTGGTGTGTTCTCTCTGTGTCTGCGTGGGTTTCCTCCGGGTGACTGTCTGTGAGGAATTTGATGTGTTCTCCCTGTGTCTGCGTGGGTTTCCTCCGGGTGACTGTCTGTGAGGAGTGTGGTGTGTTCTCTCTGTGTCTGCGTGGGTTTCCTCTGGGTGACTGTCTGTGAGGAGTGTGGTGTGTTCTCTCTGTGTCTGTGTGGGTTTTCTCCGGGTGACTGTCTGTGAGGAATTTGATGTGTTCTCCCTGTGTCTGCGTGGGTTTCCTCCGGGTGACTGTCTGTGAGGAGTGTGGTGTGTTCTCTCTGTGTCTGCGTGGGTTTCCTCCGGGTGACTGTCTGTGAGGAGTGTGGTGTGTTCTCTCTGTGTCTGCGTGGGTTTCCTCCGGGTGACTGTCTGTGAGGAGAGTGGTGTGTTCTCCCTGTGTCTGTGTGGGTTTCCTCCGGGTGACTGTCTGTGAGGAGTGTGGTGTGTTCTTCCTGTGTCTGCGTGGGTTTCCTTAGGGTGACTGTCTGTGAGGAGTGTGGTGTGTTCTTCCTGTGTCTGCGTGGGTTTCCTTAGGGTGACTGTCTGTGAGGAGTGTGGTGTGTTCTCCCTGTGTCTGCGTGGGTTTCCTCCGGGTGCTCCGGTTTCCACCCACAGTCCAAAAAACACACGTTGGTAGGTGGATTGGCGACTCAAAGTGTCCCTAGGTGTGAGTGTGTGAGTGAATGTGTTGCCCTCTGGTAGACTCCAGACCCACTGCGACAATGTTTACAGACAGCAGTTACAGACAATGAATGTATTATGGATATATCATAAGCTCCACTTGACTGAAAACCTCAAAAGACATTTGATTATGAGTAACAGTGTATTTCTTTGCTTTCCTGTCAATAACAAGTATGTCTTTGAAGAATAGTATGTGTTTACATAAAACAAAGTCCAAGTCACAAAGTCTAGTTCCATACACGCTTCACAGGAGATACAATCAGAGTGAGGTTCTTTGGTCACTATCTAATTAAGCGAAAATAAATCGTTGATACATTCAAAGGCCAAGGTTATCGCTTGTCTAAAAGGGGTGGCATCATTTTGAACCCTTCATAGTTTGGATGTTTAAAAAGGCACAAGGTGAAATCCATACTCATCAGCAGAAGAAGGAGAGCTTTATAAAGACGACAGAAGAATGGCCTCCCTCTTTTAAAACAAGCACGGATGTTATCTGCCGCTCTGAGTGCCTCTGGTTAGCAGGTCAGAAAATGTCAATTTCTCATCAAGACAACGGTGCCTGCTGCATTTTCCCCCCACTCACAACATAGACAATTAACAGGATGCAGAGCGCTTGCATCAGTGATTTGCAGGTTATTATGCAACCGCCTGCTGGCATAGATCTGGCCCTGCTGCACATAATAGGGCTGCCTGATAGCCGCAGTGTCAATATACCAAAGAACAACATTTGAATGTGAGCTGTTGTGCTTATTTGCCTCCAACGGACGATCTGCAGCCTGATAAGTGAGGGCCTACCTGCCGAGGACGCCGCGTGGAACCTATCTGTGTCTTGCACAATTATTACAATGAACAAACTGGACAATGGAGAGACCCCCGTCTTTATACCAGCCAACGAGAATCAAACCGCCTGTTTTACCTTCAAATAACTTCCTTTATCTACTGAAAAAAGCACTTCAGAGTAAATCTAAATCCTATCAGAGGAAATAAAACAACCCCCCAATCAGATTAGGGATCGATTTTTGGTCGCTTGCCATTCGGGGAAATATCTTTAGTGTGAGAGATCTGCCCGTGAGCCGAATGACATGCTTGATATGTTGTAGCGGGGCGAAATGTAACCAGTCTTAGAGTTTGAAGCCTCTACCACCAACTGCTTTTATTACAATAGCTTCTGTTTGAAAAAGCAGGTACGGGAAGACTTTGATGTGTTCGCGAAATACCGGTCTGTCAAGCATGTGGAGGTAGTAAACTTATGAAGCAATTTTATTCGCTTGAAAAGGGCGCATGGTAGTAGACGCTCTTCAGAACAATCTGTGCAGTATCACCAGTCATAAAGCCACAAAGCCACAGCCATTAAGGCCATTACGGCAGCAGCTGCAGGCCTGTGGTCCAGCATTGTTCTAATGTCCAGCCCTGCTTCTTGTCCTCAGTGGATTCCGTAAATGCGGAGACAGAGTCGTCCAGGCCGTGATGTGGTCTCTGTTCATCAAAGAGTGGCCTTGCGTCGGCCCCGGTCAGCCCAGCACCTCACTCAATCACCCAGAAAGCCTCTTTATTACCCAACCCTAATGGCCGTCCTCTGCCATATTTTTTAATGTGAGCATTAAATATTTATAAAACCCGAGTCAATAATCCCTCATAACCCCAGACAGAGGGAGACGACCACTCATTCATTTACTGCGGCCCATGCACTCTGAAATAAAGCCAAAAGGTCAAGAGGTCACACAATCAAAGCGAGCCAAGGCCGGCCTGGAGCATCTGCTGTCATTATTATTAGGACAATTATTCCTCCAGTCGCTAAAATTTGTAACAAAGTAAAGCAAGACAATATTGACTTTGTTTGTTGCTGTTGTTTGTGCATGTCTGGGAAAGTGTGTGTTTTGTAAGGGGCATTGCCTTGAACACTGGCTTATGTATTGTTATCTATCATAGAGCCTCTGCCTTCAATACAGCACTCGCAGGCAGTAAATCAGGCCACCGCTCGCTCCCAAAGGAGAAAATCCATCGGTACAAAGGCCTTCTCCTGCACACACAGTCATCCTCACCTCACCTGCAGGATGGATGTTAATGTGTTTTAGATCAACTGTCATAAGTTCGATTAGGGCCAGGAATAGGAAGCAGCAAAGACACTTGGAATCAAGGAAACAATGGAAAAGGAAGGAAAAAGCACCATTTTTTAAATGTAATAATAATAATAATGCAACATACTACAGCAGTGCATTCATAAGTGAGCACATATGGCTCATTTAAGTTTTCCCACATGGCGGCACGGTGGTGCAGCAGGTAGGTGTCGCAGTCACACAGCTCCAGGGGCCTGGAGGTTGTGGGTTCGATTCCTGCTCCAGGTGACTGTCTGTGAGGAGTGTGGTGTGTTCTCCCTGTGTCTGCGTGGGTTTCCTCCGGGTGACTGCTGTGAGGAGTTGGTGTGTTCTCCCTGTGTCTGCGTGGGTTTCCTCCGGGTGACTGTCTGTGAGGAGTGTGGTGTGTTCTCCCTGTGTCCGCGTGGGTTTCCTCCGGGTGCTCCGGTTTCCTCCCACAGTCCAAAAACACACGTTGGTAGGTTGATTTGCGACTCAAAATTGACCGAATGTGTGTGTGTCTGTGTTGCCCTGTGAAGGACTGGCGCCCCCTCCAGGGTGTATTCTCACCTTGCGCCCAATGACTCCAGGTAGGCTCTGGACCCACCGCGTCCCTGAACTGGATAAGGGTTACAGATAATGAATGAATGAATGAAGTTTTCCACATGTCATGACTAGAGCCTTTGTCACACATTAAGGGAAGCATCCCAGGGACATAATACTTCCACCACCATACTTCACAGTAGCGTTTTGGCTGTGCCAAGTATTCTGAGGGGTTCTATGTAGCGTCCCGAGTGTTTTTCTTGTTTTGTCTTTTGCGTTTCTCCTGATGCTGTTAATCTCATTTTCCCTTATTCGTAATTTCACTCTGTGGTTAATTATTATTGTTTTATACCTTTCTCCTAATCAGTTCTTGTTTACAATAAGCACTTGTAGATATTTTGTCAGCTGTTTATGGACAACAGCTACGACAGAAAGATGCAATCATGAAAGACTTACGGATCAGCTACAGGACTAGCTGAGGTTTAATTACTTTCCCAGAAAGCAGGTGCATCTTGCTTGTTTAGAATGTGTTTGGTGCATTCTCAGAACTGCAACCGGCAACAATTATGCAAACAAGGTACTGGAAGCGTTTGGCAGACATCAGGCAGAGGGTCAGCCGTATATATATTGACTGTTCTGAACAGTGGAGGGATTTATGACCCGATGCCTTCTCTATGGCCTTACTGTCTGAGCCGCGGTGTCGATTACTGAGCAAACACAGAACAAAGGACGGGAGATGTTTAAGATTGGTTATGCATGCATGTCATGGTGTGTCATAGTGACTACGACTGAAAACCTCCCTGTTAACAAAACGGAGACAGAATCTCCTGTCTGTACACACACACTCATACACAAACATTGGTTTTCATGAGTTGTGGGCCATTACATAGGCTTCCATTCATTGTGAGGAGAAATACCCATGCATTATTCATAAGTAGCACTAGCATAACATTAGCGCTAACCTTATTAACCCATATCTTAACCCTAAACCTAATCCTAGCCCCAACCCCTACAGCTAATCTTAAAACGTGTCTTACACTTAACATTTAATTATTTACACTGAGGGGAAGCTTGTGATCTCTGCACGGAAGAGAAGTCCCCACAATGTCAGTGTGTAAACAGGTTTTGGTCCACACACACACACAGTTTTCTGGCTGTCCCTGGCGTCTAATGGGCACCACTGTGAGACAAGGCCAACTGCAGGCATTCTTTCTTTTTTGCAGCCGGTGATATCAACCCCCTGTCTCTTCCCACACACACACACACACACACACACACACACACACACACACACACATTCCCTCTACATGGCATAATCTTTGTTTTTGCAGTCTCAACTGTCGGTACCCATGGTGATATCTGTGCCCGTCTGACGCTGTGCTCTCTGATGCCCACCCACCCAGCCCCCATTCTCTTATTCTCTCTCTCTCTCTCTCTCTCTCTCTCTCTCTCTCTCTCTCTCTCTCTCTCTCTCTCTCTCTCAAAACACACACACATACACACACACACAGTGTCTTGCAGACACTGACACTCGACACCAGTTGTTCCAGTACATCCCCCTTCTGTAGACACAGCTCTCTACAGGGCTTTTTAATACAAAACTGCATCCAACACACACACACACACACACACACACACACACAGGCACCCTGCCTTTTATACAGAGCCCAGTGACACTCACTTTCTGCTGCAATGCAAAGTCAGGGCAGACTCCGACACTACTGCTTTTGTATTATGGCACAGTGCAAAAAACTCTCATAATCACAGCTTTTCACTCACAGCCGCTTATATAAGCCCAGAAATGGCCACCAGAGGAAAAGGAAAGACTTAAGCGCTACCTTATGGACATATTACTGCACTCCCACGTTCAGGAATTGCCAAACCAGTGTCAAAGCTGCCCAATGACTAGCAGGAGAGCATGGTAAATGTACCCTCTGTACAGTTTAGTGGGTGGCTGGCTGGTACTTGTTGCAGTGTTTAAAGCTGCTCTGCAACAGTTTAACAAAAACTGAACTGACACGATTGCTGTCTTAAATCTGCTTTAAGACTGCTATGTTTTAACTGAACATCAAAACACATGCCTTAAATAAATTACTCACTTATATGGTCACTTATTGACATTGTGTGGCTAAAAACAAATGGAAGCCATCTTGGATTTCCAGAATGCTGTCTGCACCAGTGGCGGATGCTGGTCTTTCAAGGAGGGGAAGCTCAATTTCGGCCTACATCATAAAATGTGTCGGTTTATTTATACGTAAATTCTACCCTCTGTTCCTGTTTAAGAAAATGATCTGTGACCCTGTCGTACCAACAAGGCGTCTTTTCCAGGGACTTGACTAGTGTCCTCTCAATGACCAGCAGAGCTAGGCTGCTTAAACGGCCTTGGCCCATGTGAAGTGTGTCCGCCTGTGCTCCCGCGGATCTTTACACCAAAGGATCGCTGATTCGCTCATTTCGCTGTCAATCAAAAAGGGATTCAGCCTCAGACAGATCATCCAATCATCATGCAGAAGCTGAGCGTCCGGGCCAGCCGAGGCCAGCCCACTGCCCCATAGACCCCCAGAGACGCTGAGCGTCCGATGGGCGGGACAAAGCCCACCATTTATCCAATGACTCGTCTCGTTTCGCTGCACTTCGCTGCTTCGCTATTGAACTCTGTGGACGCTCTGTTTAAAGCACTGTGAAGCTGCGGGAATGATTGAGAGGAAAGCTGCATCTTTACCAGTGATAAGAAGCTGATTCTGAACAAAAGTTGAGCGCGTTGTAGTGCATATTTATTCAATGACATATACACACAACAGTATATATTTGATCACTTATTTTTTGACATTTCAGGGGAAGCTGAGCTTTCCTTGCAGTCTTAGAGCAATCGCCACTGGTCTGCACATCTGTCAACTTTTGGACGTTTTGTTTTTGGGAATGATCTAAATGTTTTTAGGTACCGCCTCTTCAAATTCAATCACAAATGGTGTTTTTTTCTTCTTCTTCTTCTTATCTTCTTTGGGTGCATTATTTTGGGTCCTCTCACTCCCCCTGCCCTAGACTTGCTAACTGGAGGATCCTGTCTAGTGCTAATTCTCTTGTCCTTCTCCTCCCTCCACCCCCTGATTGATCTTCAGTGGCCTATTGTTGAGCAGGTCTCGCAGGATAATTGGGTGGATGATATGATTCATTAGGCAAATCAATTCCACAATCGTTCTGTAAATCAGTTGGGCTTGTGATTTATTGCAATTGATTTCTTGACAAACGTGCTCTTTGACGGATAAAATGAAGTAACAGTCTCCTTTTCGCTCTCTGAGCGTGCGCTGTAAAAGAGGCATGTTAAACATCAGAGCAGCAGATGGATGTGAGCGAGGTGAGAAGAGATCAACTTCAAGCAGAGGCACAAAGTACTTGAGTGGAAATTAAGAAGAGTGAAATCAAATATAGTTGCATTACTACCTGCTAACAAGACATGTGTCAGTGTCAATATGGAATAAAATGGTCTTTGCAGGTATTTTATTCTTTCATATTAGAAGTAGAGCCTTCACTACACAGTCTTTGAGATGTCCTCATCTAAGACTGACTGTACGATCAGTAAGGACCTGTACCACCTGCATTAAACCTGATCCAATCACAAACCTTTTATAAAAGCTACTTTACCCCATCACACTCTGTATATGCCTCTGTCATGTAGGGGGCATGTAAACTTACATTAACCAGTTGTTCTACTGAGGCATTTTTCAAAGTCTACAAGACTTTGTTGAATATATGAAATAGCAGCAAAGATGTATTTTATTTCATTTCTCCCTGTGTTCTCCCTGTGTCTGCGTGGGTTTCCTCCGGGTGACTGTCTGTGAGGAGTGTGGTGTGTTCTCCCTGTGTCTGCGTGGGTTTCCTTCGGGTGACTGTCTGTGAGGAGTGTGGTGTGTTCTCTCTGTGTCTGCGTGGGTTTCCTCCGGGTGACTGTCTGTGAGGAGTGTGGTGTGTTCTCCCTGTGTCTGCGTGGGTTTCCTTCGGGTGACTGTCTGTGAGGAGTGTGGTGTGTTCTCCCTGTGTCTGCGTGGGTTTCCTCCGGGTGACTGTCTGTGAGGAGTGTGGTGTGTTCTCCCTGTGTCTGCGTTGGTTTCCTCCGGGTGACTGTCTGTGAGGAGTGTGGTGTGTTCTCCCTGTGTCTGCGTGGGTTTCCTCCGGGTGACTGTCTGTGAGGAGTGTGGTGTGTTCTCCCTGTGTCTGCGTGGGTTTCCTCCGGGTGACTGTCTGTGAGGAGTGTGGTGTGTTCTCCCTGTGTCTGCGTGGGTTTCCTCCGGGTGACTGTCTGTGAGGAGTGTGGTGTGTTCTCCCTGTGTCTGCGTGGGTTTCCTCCGGGTGACTGTCTGTGAGGAGTGTGGTGTGTTCTCCCTGTGTCTGCGTGGGTTTCCTCCGGGTAACTGTCTGTGAAGAGTGTGGTGTGTTCTCCCAGTGTCCGCGTGGGTTTCCTCCGTGTGACTGTCTGTGAGCAGTGTTTCCTCCCACAGTCCACAAACACACGTTGGTAGGTGGATTGGCGACTCAAAGTGTCCATAGTTGTGAGTGTTTGAGTGTGTGTGTGTTGCCCTGTGAAGGACTGGCGCCCCCACCAGGGTGTTTTCCTGCCTTGCGCCCCATGATTCCAGGTAGGCTCTGGACCCACCACGACCCTGAAATGGATAAGCAGTTACAGATAATGAATGAATGTATGTATATATATATATATATATATATATATATATATATATATATATATATATATATATATATATATATATATATATATATATATAATTTTGGTCAAATTAATATATTATAATGTAATCATATTATTTCAACTGGGTTATCCATGTCTTTTTTCATTGTCTTTCACTTAGCTTCTGTTTCCCAGCTCTGAGCTTGTCCCAACTTTGACAATCCTTCCATTTGTGTATGGTCTCATTCAGTGATTGTTTCTTTAACCACTTCATCCTGTTAAGGGTCACATTGGGTCCAAAGCCTACCTGGAATCACTGGACACAAGGCAGGAACACACACTGGATTGGGTTCCAGTCCAACACAGAGCATCACACACTCATTATGTCACACACGCACACTCACACCTATCGATTTTTATTTATTTATTTATTTTTTTTTTTTGCAAACAATATTTGCTCTTGGGCTATGGGAGGCAACCACCGTACCTGGAGGAACCCCACACAGGCACAGGGAGAACACACTACTTCTTGTCAGACAATGACAAGAAGTAGGGATTGAACCTACAACCCTGGGACCACCCTCTGATTGTTCCTAGTGGTTCTTTTCTTGTTTTCTGTTGTATACAACATGTTCTTCTTTGGCACTGTAGTGTGCGTAATGCTGCTTTAGTGTTAATCTCCTGATGTTAATGCCTGTAGCCTGGTCTTGTTTCTGTATAGATTATAGATTTGAATAAACGACTTGCACATGCATCCTGCCCCTGCACCTTCTTTGTAGCCATTCCAATAGACAACAGTTAGTATAGTACATGTGTCTGTTTACTGTGTAAAAATCACTAAACACATCTGCTGTTGCTGTGCTTTAAGGAGGATGCTATACAAGAAATTTGCCCATGAATATTGCACTTCAGTTGAGTCCATTTTCCATGAGCAAGTAGATATCTCGTTTTAAAATCCAGTTTTCCTTCTAGAAAATATCTATTGGACATTTCAATAGAGATAATAATGCACACCTCTGCTTATAACCTAATGAGTGGGTGTATAATTGTTTTTTTTAAGGCCCTGGGGTTAATGTATCTCTACCTCTCTTTCTCTCCACTCCTTTTTTTCCCAGAAATGAAGTCCATTTTTCACCTCAGTGTATAAATGTGTGTAGCTTTCATTCACCTACTTTTCCTCTGTGTGACTTGGAGGACATTTAGAAAGCAGAGTGGCTAAATCTCTCTCTCTCTCCTTTATCTCTCTCTCTCTCTCTCTCTCCCTCTCTCACCCCAAATCTCTTTCTCTCTCTCTCTCTGATTCTCTGGGTAGAGTTCAGATAATAAGTCATAGTGCAGATAACCGCGGAGGCTTAAAGACCTGAAAAAAGAGCCCGGATCGCGAGATGCTAAGCTGACTATAAATGCTAAAGTGACAATGAATCACATCGGGGAGCTTAACCTTTAAGACTGGATCCAGGCACAGAGAAGTGTGTAGCGGCTTACTGTACTGAGGCAAATCTAAAGCCAACTCATAGCCTGCAGTTCAGTTCTTTTTATTGCCTGGTTGACTCTTGCTACATAGGCTAATGCTACGTGTGCTAACAAGCTGATATTGCCTGTAGGAGTACTCTTCATGGAACCACGTCTCTTCGTGGTTGAACAGTCTAGGTATCTTTTTTTTTTCTCATGTCTCCTTCATCTTGTGTACTCAGTGGTTCAGAAAACGTCAGCGCATGTGTGGGTTTTTTTTCAATAAGCTTCACAGCAGTGGGCCCGTATTTCCGTTAGCGATTGGTGTTACGGTAGCAGCTTCCACATGTGGCCTCCCCACGCAAAACAGGTGTGGGTGGTTTGACTAATGTTCATAAGAAGTCTCCAGCTTGCTGACTAGACACAGTCTCTGGTGCAGATCATTGACCAACCAAAGCAGCAGCACACCAAGCTAAGTCTGGCTGTTAGCATGGTCCCGCGGCGTATTCCAGCTCCTGGACCGGACGCTGAGACGTCCACATTTGCGCAGAGGCTGCGGATGACTTTGTAGTCAAAGACAGATGGTGGATGTGCTCTTGTGTTGCGCTGGTTTGTGCTGATGCAGTGAAAAGCATGACATCAAGGCCTGTCTCGTTTTACCTAAAGCTGATTAATAATGTGAAAGCATGTAAAGAAAAAAACAACTTTAAAGTAATCTGTTTCACAGGTTTTGAAGCTTTGTGTGGGCACAAACAAACAGGAATCAAACAAGCAGAGAGACAGACAGAGAGACAGACAGAGAGACCGACATGCAAATTGTGAATAAAGTCTATTGGCTTTCATTTACAGGACTTCCTAAGGTATCAATACATTTAACAAAACTGAAGTCATGAGTTTTGGGAACCTGTCAAACATACTTTCAGTATTAACTTTGCTAATTCAAAATGTGTGTGGGTGTATTTTTAACCTCTTATTGCACATCTTTATGCATTTCATTATGTTGACCACTGTTGTAACCCATAAGAACCCAATTATGAGAAATTTAAAACAGATTAAAGACAACATTTCTTACATCTGTAATTAATTTTCGGTTAAAACCCTAATGTCATAAAAATATCACAACAAACATTTTGAAATGAAATCAGAATAGATCGTATGTAACAAAGGACATGTTACTAGAGGATTTCTGTTGTTAAAAATGTTGAAATACACCTTTTAGAAACAAAAATGTGCTTTTAAAATAAGCATTTCTGTGGTAACTATGTACTCAGCTTCATTCTATATTCAACTATAATGTGACTGCATCCAAGATGTTCAGTTAAAGTCATTTAGGGACACCATGATTTAAAATGAAGGATACAGTTGTGAAAGGATGTACCAAGCTAATTCATTGGTGATGGCAATTGGCAAAAATCACTCAATTAATGTTATCCAGTGATTCCTCTAAAAGCAGGAAGCTAGCTACTACATCTGTGATCAACACGCTTGAAGGAGAGCACTGTATTGTCTTTGGGGTACAGCTCAGCTAACAGTTGCCCACATTGGTTAGCATCAAACTGAGTGATATGGGGGCAAGGAAAGAACATCCTCCATCCACCACTCACCCAGTTTAATCATTCATTCATTCATTCATTCATTATCTGTAAGCGCTTGGGTCCAGAGACCTACCTGGAATCATTGGGCGCAAGGCAGAAACACACCCTGGAGGGGGCACCAGTCCTTCACAGGGCAACACACACACACACACATTCACTCACACACTCACACCTACGGACACTTTTGAGTCGCCAATTCACCTACCAACGTGTGTTTTTGGACTGTGGGAGAAAACCGGAGCACCTGGAGGAAACCCACGCGGACACAGTGAGAACACACCACACTCCTCACAGACAGTCACCCGGAGGAAACCCACACAGACACAGAGAGAACACACCACACTCCTCAAAGACAGTCACCCAGAGGAAACCCATGCAGACACAGGGAGAACACACCACACTCCTCACAGACAGTCACCCGGAGGAATCCCACACAGACACAGAGAGAACACACCACACTCCTCACAGACAGTCACCCGGAGGAAACCCACGCAGACACAGGGAGAACACACCACACTTCTCACAGACAGTCACCCGGAGGAAACCCACGCAGACACAGGGAGAACACACCACACTCCTCACAGACAGTCACCCGGAGGAATCCCACACAGACACAGAGAGAACACACCACACTCCTCACAGACAGTCACCCGGAGGAAACCCACGCAGACACAGGGAGAACACACCACACTCCTCACAGACAGTCACCCGGAGGAAACCCACGCAGACACAGGGAGAACACACCACACTCCTCACAGACAGTCACCCGGAGCGGGAACTGAACCCACAACCTCCAGGCCCCTGGAGCTGTGTGACACCACCTGCTGCACCACCGTGCCGCCCCAGTTTAATCATGGCTTAGATTAATGCTGTTTTATATTGATATATAGATTGTCGATATAAAATATATCGACTTGAACTCATGTCCCAAGAACAACTTCCAGTTAGTTGCAAGAAATCACAGAGGAGATACTTGCTTTTGTTCTGCTAGCACTGTTTACAGCTTGAAACACTGGAACACACATCACAATAACCTTCATGTAACTTATATACACACACACACACATCACACATGTACACACACTGACTACAATGTCACCAACAGAATGCAAGGATAGCAAATTTACAATGTCCCAACTGCATGATGACAGTAACAAGGACAGCACCTTTACAGCAGCAGCTAGAAAAGCAGTGACACATTTTTAATATGATTTTTTTTTTTGTAACAAATTCAGCAATTGATTTTCAAAGTCACAGAATGAGAGGAAGGTGGTCCCTGTATCTTCACGCTGATAGAGCTACATCACACTTGTCATAATCCATGATTATTTTATTTTTCCCCGGAAAAGAAGCAGAGTTTGATTGACATGCACAAGCACTCAGTTATTTTAAGACAAACAATGCGAGGCCTGTGTTGCTTATCAGGGTTAACTGCCTATTATGCACAACCAGCGTGTGAATCTCGCCGGCTGTCAGGAAGCTAAATGAGCAGAGATTACCTCTTAAGAGAATGCGACGCTGTTTCTGCACTCCTCCACACCTCACTCGCGAGCTTTTATGATGATTTCCATTGATCTTCTTGGCATGACAGCTCATACAGGCACCTTGCATCGCCGGCTGCCTCACGTGTGCGTGTGTGTTTGTGTGAGTGCGTGTTTTCATACCAAAACATTCTTCATTTATCCTTCATTTTGTAAGCATGTCAACGAAATGGCATCCAGTTGGACATGAATCAGCTCTAATGAAACATGTTTGCTATAAATAGCAGTGGCTTGTTGTAAAGAAGGCCTATGGTGGAGGTAGATGTGAGTTTGCTTTCATCACCCATCGCAGCCTGATGACTTTGTCTTTAGCCTGTGTGTGTGTGTGTGTGTTTTCCATGTGAATGCAAATGCAGCTGAGTGGCAGGATGACCTTGCTAAAAGACGTCTGAAGTTGGATTACAGCGCAGCTAAAGACGACTACCCAACGTCTGTCATTAAGTATATTGTTCAGGTTTCTCCATTGACTCTCATCACACCTCTCCATCAATCAGCCCGGTGAAGAAATTACAAATGAGCGAAGAAAAAAACGCTTCATCTTTTGACAGCTTGAACACAAAACCACAACAGAGGTGTCTATAATGTTGGTAGACAGGTACTAACAACAGAGAAGGAGAGAGAGAGAGAGAGAGAGAGAGAGAGAGAGAGAGAGAGAGAGACTCCCTCTTTTCTCCACAGGGAGTAGAGGGAGAGTGATAGTTCTCCTGTGTTCGGGTCACTAGGCCTGACTGAGGTAAAGTCATACTGATGGAGAACTGACTGTCCAACAACTCTGACACACACAAGGCTGGACACACACACACACACACACACACACAGACACACATACACATATATGACAGGACTGTCACTTTAGTTTTATGTCTAACGATATCATAAAGCATCACCTTTGGAAAACTCATGGAGGTATAGGACACTGAACAATGCTTGAATGCATCATTTTATGTTTTACAACATTTATAAAGTAAGAATAATCTGTTGTTTGGAATCACCCAACTTGCAGTTTCCCTGCAGAAACACTTAAAATTACAGCCTGCAGTCTACTAGGTGTGTAGAAATACTTTCATATAGAAAATCATCCATCCATCCATCCATTATCTGTAACCCTTATCCAGTTCAGGGTCGTGGTGGGTCCAGAGCCTACCTGGAATCATTGGGCACAAGGTGGGAACACACCCTGGAAGGGGCACCAGTCCTTCACAGGGAAACACACATTCGCACATTCACTCACACACTCACACCTACGGACACTTTTTTGAGTCGCCAATCCACCTACCAGCGTGTGTTTTTGGAAACCGGAGCACCCGGAGGAAACCCACGCAGACACAGGGAGAACACACCACACTCCTCACAGACAGTCACCCGGAGGAAACCCATGCAGACACAGGGAGAACACACCACACTCCTCACAGACAGTCACCCGGAGGAAACCCACGCAGACACAGGGAGAACACACCACACTCCTCACAGACAGTCACCCGGAGGAAACCCACGCAGACACAGGGAGAACACACCACACTCCTCACAGACAGTCACCCGGAGCGGGACTCGAACCCACAACCTGGGAAACTACATGCTGCACCACCGTGCTGCCCTATAGAAAATCAATCAACTTAAATAAACTGAATACCCTACACTAAAATATGAACATATATTTTTCTGACAAAAATTATATTCTAAACATGTTTCCAAACACAACAATTGCAAAATAAAACATTATACAAATACCTGTCATTTTATATAGATCTGTAACCAAGTCAAATCTAATCATTGGTGGAATTTGAGATTCCATGATGCAGTAAATGGCGTTAGACTTTCTTTGAGTTGCTTAAAACATGAAAAACATCAGTTGGTTATGAATGTTTGCATTATTATTTTCAGGGATCTAGAGCTTACCAATATGCACAACTGTGAAATCAGAGCACCCAGTCGTTTGTTGTGCGCTGCCAAATCAGAAAACATGAGCTAAGTCGAGCTGTTCTGGTTACGGTCCTCAGACGTCAAGTCCGGAGATTTTAGAATTGTTCCCGCCCTCATCTGAGTCTCTCAAATCACTGCGCTGTAATCGTGTTTATGTGAGAGTACAAAGACGAGGTTAAATGCAGCAAAACAAACACAAAATACGAGTCAAAACGAAGAAAACGAGAACAAGGAAGTGATACATTAGGTGGATCCATAAACGTGTAACAAAAGAGCTTCTATCCCCTGCTCTTTGATGTGCACTCGGGGTGAACAGCGCTTCATTATCACTTAAAGGAACAGGCTTTAAATCTGAGTTGTGTCCTTGTGGTATTTTGACCAAAGCATGTCACAGACATACAATTAAAACTCTATAACTGCGTTCACGTTTGGAAAAGGGATATAATAAATTTACCAGGCATTTCATTGGACCGTCCTCCTTACTTATTTACTGTTATTTCACCAGACCAGTTAATTAGAGCTCTGCAACCTGAACCCCAGATCTACCTGGCTGTATAATTTAAACAACTTGCATCATCAACTATAAAATCTTAATTAAATTAAATGGTTATAATGTCAGATATCTACACCCCTGTTATGTACTTGTATCTAACTGACATTATTAGCATTAAATTGGTTGAAAACAAACATCGTGTACTCTCCTCCTGAAGCTACACTCTGTGAGCAAAACAAAAGCTCTCTTTGAGAGAATAAGCAATTAAAGTGGAATGGAGCTCGGCTAGTGTTATGGAGTAGACTACCAGCTTTCCAACTGGCATCTCCAGCACGTCTGCCTGCCTCTCTCTCTCTCTCTCTCTCTCTCTCACCCAGCCACTATTTCCCCTTTAATTGTGCCACTTGAGAAATTTACGTGCCTGTGAATGTGGCATGAATCTCACGCTTATTGCGGTATCATTAGCAGCAACATTTAAGCAACATCTGTGTGCTATAGAGCTAATTGAAGTAGCACCAGCGTCAGCTGTAAATCCACGGGAAGATGGCAGCTCGAGCCCGGCACTGCTGAGCTAGCCGCTAACAGTCAGCCTGTTCATGCAATCTGCCATGTGCAGGATGGCACAGACACACACACATACGTGCACACGCACACACACATATGAACACACACACACACGCAACGTCCAAAACATACAGAGAAGGGGGTTAATGATCCTATTAGCCACCTTGTTGCACCAATTTGGCTGTTTCCCTGGCTGCCCCGCTGCTTTGGTGCTGGTGTGTTGTGGAAGGGAGAGTGTGTGGGGGCCGTAGAGGAGGCGCAGGGTCAGTTCAGTCTGATTGATTTTTATTTCCAGATACCCTTTGGATTACTCACACTCTCGCTCTCACTCTCGCTGTCAAACAACATTTATCCGCTCTCAGGGAGTCAGTCCATACCATGTGAGCTGTCTTTGAGAGAGCGGAACTCTCTTACCATGTCTCTTTCTCTTATTTCCTCACGCTCCACACCAACACATGGACACCCACCAACTCTATCACTCTCTGTATTCCTTTCTGTCTCACACACACACACACACTCACACACACATTTGAGCAGGGTGTTTGCTTTGTCAGCCAGTTGTGCTACCCCATAAACTAATCTGGCCAGTAATCAAGTCATTACATCAAACCTATTATACTCGCCATTCGTCCATGGCCAGGGGAGCAATAGCAGACACCAAAGTAAAATAGACAACAGACAAGCTTTTCAGAATCACATATATATGGTTAGACCTGTGATTGTTGCCATGTAGAATAGATACAGTAATGTCCACATTGTGGTGCGTTTAATTGGCTTTTACTGTCTTCAGCGTGTATTTGAAGTCACAGAAACATTGGTCATGTGTCATATTCAGACGTTATCCTCGATAATGTGTTTGGACGGAACCCTGTACAATCAGCCTGCGGTCTCAGTATGAATTCATACAAACGCAACTAAAAGATCATCCACAATGTATATAATATATAGTTCATCTTTTGTACAGGGTGCGTCAAAAGGCACAGACCACCGTTTTATTTCTTTGATATGCTTTGATATGATATTCCCATTGGAAAAGTTGATTGATACAATTGTATTGATACAATAAGGACCCAAAGGGTGTCCTGTGAATTTTGACTCACCCTGTTTAGTTCACATTAGTTTCTGATTCCTACACAGATGATAAATCAGCTTTAACCCCTGAGCTTAACTATTATCTTAACCTTATGCCTAGCCTTAACCATAACCCTACGCAGGAGGCACTCCTGTCTAACATTCTCCCACAATGCCTTTGGGCAGGTCTGTAACAGACACTTGGTGGAAGCTCACTTATGGATCATAAAAGAAAACATGTATTATAAAGAGACATTAAAAATATCCGGGGTGCTTGTTTTTATCGTAAACAGCTTGTACTCATTTTAAGATTATTTTTATTATTATTATTTTTATTTATTACAGAACAGATAACATTGCTATTGGACAAATGCTCATAATCTCCTTTTATGGTAAAAAAAGGTATTGTACAGGCACAGTTCTGTTCGTTAAAGTACCAGTAGTGTAGATGTACCTTTAAAGGTACAGCAGCAGTGTTAAAGTCTGGTTGTGTTCCCTAAAGGTTAAAAACATCTACAGAAGGAGAGGTGAATATTTGTTTTTGAAACATTTATTATATTATATGATATTATGGGCGGCACGGTGGCGCAGCAGGTAGGTGTCGCAGTCACACAGCTCCAGGGTCCTGGAGGTTGGGGGTTCGATTCCCGCTCCGGGTGACTGTCTGTGAGGAGTGTGGTGTGTTCTCCCTGTGTCTGCGTGGGTTTCTTCCGGGTGACTGTCTGTGAGGAGTGTGGTGTGTTCTCCCTGTGTCTGCGTGGGTTTCCTCCGGGTGACTGTCTGTGAGGAGTGTGGTGTGTTCTCCCTGTGTCTGCGTGGTTTTCCTCCTGGTGACTGTCTGTGAGGAGTGTGGTGTGTTCTCCCTGTGTCTGCGTGGTTTTCCTCCTGGTGACTGTCTGTGAGGAGTGTGGTGTGTTCTCCCTGTGTCTGTGTGGGTTTCCTCCGGGTGCTCCGGTTTCCTCCCACAGTCCAAAAACACATGTTGGTAGGTGAATTGGCGACTCAAAAGTGTCCGTAGGTGTGTGTGAGTGTGTGTGTGTGTGTGTGTGTTGCCCTGTGAAGAACTGGCGCCCCCTCCAGGGTGTATTCCCGCCTTGCGCCCAATGATTCCAGGTAGGCTCTGGACCCACCACGACCCTGAATTGGATAAGGGTTACAGATAATGAATGAATGAATGAATGAATGAATGAATATTATATTATATTATATTTTGTAAAAATAAATGTCCTGGAGATAAAATTTGTAAAATAAAATCAACAAAATTTAAACTCATATTAAAATAGAATATGGACAGTTTTCCTGAGAGTGTAATCTTTCACAAAAGAAAAATCAAATCATGGAAAACTACAAGATAAATGACAAAAGCAATTACACAAGTTTATGTTCCGATCACCTCAGCCCATAAAACAGCACATTTATTTTAAGACATTTTTTTATTTAAAAAAAATAAATAAATACAAAATCTAATACACAGTTTTTTAAAACATGCTGTATTTTCTATCCGGACTTCATTATGAGCGCTATGAGATCAACCTGCACTGGTTTGCAAGGCCAGATCAATAGGTACATGTTCAAAGGACAATGTCAGGCAGGTCACACGGATGACCTCAGACCTCAAATCTGTGTCTCGCATTTATTATGTATTCGACCACAAAAAGGCAAAATGAACAAAGAAGACGTTGTGAATAGAAAAAAAAGATATAGTGCTTTCATTTCACAACTGGCAGCTTTTGGAGCTTCTTGTCAATGACAGAAGAAATCCACCACTGTCTAGAAAAAAACAAAACAAAAACAAATTAGAGCTGCTGGAGCGAGGGAGGAAAGGCAAGATCCGCGGAATCCACTCTGGGTGGTATGGATCCTTCAGCTATTGAAAATCAATAGTCACATGACATGGCGGAGGTCAGAGGTGAGGTAAATGAAGCACTTTAAGCTCTCCGGCTGCAGTGGCCTGACTCCAGCAGAAATGATCTCCATTGGCCCGATATCTCCTTCGCTAACCCTCAGTCTTTAAGAAGCTGGAGAGACAATGCTTTCAAATGTAACCTGATAACCAGAGCATATGGCTTCTCCACAAACTGATAAAGATGGGCTGACCAGGGGGGTCGCATTTGGGAGCTGCTTCAGATTTCATAAACGCAGGGTGTAATTTCATTGCTGCTTTGTGCAACACATTTTTTTAATCTATATTCTTCCATATATTTATTTCTAATCCATTGTAAGAGCCTTATTATGACATCAGCAACATCGATGTTTTTAATATGGCTGGTTTACACCACTCCAAATGTTTTAAAAGGAATCATGGGTTTCGATAACTTAAGAATTGTATCATTATAAATTCATACAATGATCAAATATTTTAAGTCCTAAACACTGTGAGAGTCTGTAAAAAAAACGTCAATAATAATCAAAGTTATAGCAGATCCAATAAAAACTAAAACCACTGAACGGTTCAAATTAAAAATGCAGTGAAGAAATCTTTTGATCAAATCTTTATTGTGTATTTTTGACCAAATGAGTCAGCCATGTTTTACCATTAAAACCTATTCCCAAGCTGCTGTCATAAAAAGTAAAATGTGGACACAGTAAATACTGGAGAGAAAATAAATAAATAAATAAATAATATATATATATATATATATATATATATGTCTATATATAAGTCTTTACTCTTTTTTTTTTTTTTTCAGGAAGCAATTACACCACATTCAGTCAAGCACAGAATGATTAAACGCAACCCGTGGCTGGATGTGCCAAGGCAGATAATTGATGTCTGGCAGATATTTTTCTAATATGTCACTTATTGGTGTATGTGAATTTAAAGGCCTGCGTTTTCATAATCGCAGACAGAGTGTTTCTACTCCAATGATAATGAGTGACTACCAGCCTGCAGGCTCAGGAGGGTTGAGATGCCAAAAGTCTGAACTCTCTAGAGGCCGGAATCTCAGTAAAATACAATAAAGGATATTAGCGGAGAGCAGAAATGTGCTCTGCACGTGGAATACCCTGCAGGCTGCGTGGTCCTGATTAGGTGCAGATTCTGCAGAGGAATTAGTAACAAAATAGCACATATTGTTTTTATTGTTTTGTTGTAAGAGTGCAGAAGTGTTAACAAACAAGATCATGACTTTGGGTTTTATTCTGGAACAAGGGGTCGATCACCATCTGGGAAAAACAGCTTAATAACAAAATGCCTGGGAATGCTCACTCACTGTGATACAACGGCGGGAATAACGCCGGAATGGAAATGGATCCGGAGAGCCGCACAGGTAGAACTGACCGGAGAAGTGGAGAAAGTATTACTCACTTCTAATGAAAGCCTATTGAAAATCACATACATTTTAGAATAATACAGATCCTCTGGGGTGGCTTATCGGGTTCTGACTACATGTATTAGGGCTTAAGCAATATTACTTTATTAGGGCTTAGCTTGGTTAATATCTCTGCTCAGTACCGATTTATATAGCTTGAGTGGTCAACAGTGGTTCAGCTCACTCAGTAGGGATGTGTTTTAAAATTAATATTATAGATCAACCAAATTACAGCGAGCAAAGAGCGGCGAAGGATGTCCCAACAGTCTTAATACTCACACTGTAGCTCAGGACCGAATCAAACTCTTTGTGCTGATGAGTTTGAGAAATGAAAGTCAAATCCTTTGTGTGAAAAAAAAGCCCTAATAACAGGCAAATAGCTTGGTCTTACAGCTCCTTTCTGGCTCCCTCCGACTTGGTAGCTGCAGCTTTAATAGGTTTCCCCCCTACTGATATAAACAATATGTAAAGAATCGTCTCAGGTGCGGATAATCAAGAGTATCAATAAAAATGAAGCAGCTAAAGATGATTTCCCTCATGGCTAAATATGAATCATGTGGCATGTGCATGGCTGGGTTTGAAACTGTTGTCTATTTTCTGTGGAGATGTCTGCTGTTGTGTAGTGGTGTTCAGACATGTCTAATACTAATAGTAAACTAATACTATATTATATACAGTGATAGTGTAAAGGTGGGTTTTTAACCAAAAATCATAAAACAATACAAACTAGTGTTTTGTGCAGATGTTGTACTCACGAATAGTTAAAAATGTGACATTAACATGTTAATAGCTCACGACACGGTGTTTTCACTTCAGATTTTAGATTTTCCTATGTACAAAGCTCCAGAACCTTTGGCACAAGGTAACTCCAGCTGTACTTTTTCCTTTAGGCCATTAGATCAGGAGTGAAGGTTCCAAATATTTTGGATTTGGTACTTGTTTAAGTTTGGTTCCAACACATTATAATGGCCCTTGAAGTTGTTCGCCTCTGGATTTGCCAACACTTGCACCTGAAGCTAAAGCCAGGTCTTCCAAATGAGGATGAAGTCACCAAGCACTAATATATGAACAACCATTCATTCATTCATTCATTCATTATCTGTAACCGCCTATGGCGCGGTGGATCCAGAACCTACCTGGAATCACTGGGCACCAGTCATTCCCAGGGTGATACACACTCACACATTCACTCACACACTCACATCTACGGACACTTTTGAGTCGCCAATCCACCTACCAATGTGTGTTTTTGGACCGTGGGAGGAAACCGGAGCACCCGGAGGAAACCCACACAGACACAGGGAGAACACACCTCACAGACAGTCACTCAGAGCGGGACTCGAACCCACAACCTCCAGGTCCCTGGAGCTGTGTCACTGCGCCACCGTGCCTCCCCATGAACATTAGATCATTTTACCTGAATATAACTTTTTCAGTTCTTATTTTTTTGTCTGATGTTTGCTAAGCTAAGCTGCACAATATGGTAACCTTAACATTGTTAGCATTTATGCTAGCAGAGAAAGCCTGTTCACAGTTCGGTGTACTGTACATCAACTAATAAGTTAAGATATATACCTGGCTAGATGGCTATAATCAAATTGAAAATGTAAATAAGTGGCAGTTCTTTTAGTTTTTATGTTTCATACAGATTTGTTTGAAAGCACAGTGTAACAATTCACATATGAACTGACCAGTGAATGGCTATTCCAGTTATAAAACAATCAAAAAATATCTGATAAGTGTTGAAACAGCACAATAAAATCACTTGGCACACTACATTAACAACAATGTTCTGAAGAGTACTTTCGGTTTGTGATTTGGGAACGTTTTAGAACACCGTGCAAGATTAGGACTGAAAAAGCAGTGAAAGAAAGGGTGTTGTTGGGGAATCTAGGCCACATGTGAGGCGTGCTGCATGTGTGCCATTGAGAGCACAGCAAGTCTCTCTGTGAGGCAGCGCCAGCCAACGCATTCTGCTCTCTCTACCCACAATGCAACAGTGCCACTAAAAATAACAAGGGGGAAACACAGCTGAAAGGGTCCAGACGAGTAGAGGAGCAGCACAGGGGGCTGTGTGTGACCCAAAAGCATGGTGTCAGCTCACCACAGCTCTGGCACAGTGAAAAAAAAAAAAAAACGATGAAATGCGGAGCGATCTGATTGCTCTCAAAAAGCTCAGGGAGCAAACCCAGACCCGCCACAGACATTAGCCTGTGGGCATAACAAGGCTGAGCTGTGTCTCAGTCTTCCAAGAAGGTCGGCTTTCTGTGTGGGCAAGGGCCTGGATGGAATGCCGCCTAAAAAAAAAGGAGAGTGAAAAATAGTTAGCTGGCTCTTTTTGTTGTTTGTTTGTTGTGTTGCCGGTGCTGCCTCCTTTTGTAGTCGGTGGGAGATACTTAATTGTCACGCATCATGGAAATTACTCAAGCCTCTTCAAAAAAAGTCATGGTTCTGACACCTTTTCAAGGAACAACGCTCAGCTGAACAAATAGGTTTGTGCTAGCAGTTTCACTGAGCTAATTTTCTGTTTGCTTCATTTGGAATGCGTGCAACCTCACCATGCTAGGCTGTGCTTGCGTATATATGTGTGTGTGTGTTTATGTGTGTGTGTGTGTATTTTTCTCCAGCAGAAATAATTAGCCTCTTGAGAAATAAAGGTGTGCTCGCTTCACGCGGAGCCGCTCTCCATGCTGGCGATAACTCACTCACACCTGACCACACTGCCTGTCTATCTGTATATATGAGCACAAGTGTGTGCGTGTCTGTCTGCATTGAGGATCTGACTTTTCAGGAGCATAAGCACGCTGCTGAAAACTTTTAAATGCGTATCTGTCAGTAGCCCGGCCTCATCCATCAAACCGCCTGTCAAAGCAACATGTTCATTGCAGTTTTCAACTCGCGGGTCGGAGCTCCAGACCAATCGCCTTTCTCCACCACTCTCTCTGAGCCCAGAGAAGGGCTGCATGTGTGGGTCAGAGCAGAACTGATAAAGCCCAGACGCTCTGGCTGTCTGGGGGTTGGTGCCACAGGGTCCGGCGCCCCTGCAGGGGTTGGGCCTGGATACCTGCACTTGGGCCCCTACACACATATGCGGACACACACACACACACACACACACACACACACACAAATAGGCATACATCAGCTGCCCAATACTTATCCAACTGACACTAACACATACACAAACACACACATATATACACACCAGGGGCTGCTTTTCATCACACTCTCCGTGCCGTTTGCTCTCAAAATAAATTCTTTGCAGGGAAAGCAAAATATCGGAGCAAAGAAACAACATGCCTCTTGAGTGAAGAGTTAACCGTGTTAATGAAGATAAGACCCCGAGCAAACAACCTGGACCACAGACTTAACTAACCTCAATACAATACTGTTCAAAGGCACTTAAAATGTTGTTATTGACAAACGAGAAGATCGATTAGATTAGGCCTTCACTGAAGTGGGTTTATAAGAATATGAACGTGGACTCCAGTGGATACGTATTTAAACTATGTACACCTGCCACTGCCTGTCTCACTGACTCCTTCTTAGGTTTGTAGACAACTGATTTCTTAATGATGCCCTTACAATGTGAACATGCCATGGGCTATAAATGACTGGCCACTCAGCTTGGGTTTACATATAACGAATAATAATGAAAAATCCAAAATCATGCAGTCAGTTTGTAGTAAAACAATTATAATGTAATTCAACGTTATATTTAACATGCTTTTATATCAAAACGTTCTTTTAAATGTGTTTATATTACACATTTAAATATGAAATGGTCCAAAATGTGTCTGAATATAGGTTTATACACGTTTTTTACATTAAAAATACAGGCAGGTAAGATTTCGTATTCTTGCTCTTGGGCTCCCCCTACAGCTGAACACTGTAATGCACTTACAGCACTCTTCTGACATCAAGGTAGTGGAAAGAGGAAGAGTTGTTTCCTACAATCCTCCAAAACTTACATAGTCTAGTTTCTGCGGTGCTGAGCCTGAAGTAGCAACAGTTACGTAGTAGTTTTTTTTTTTTTTCTAAATATTACTGGTCAGTGAAACCTCACGTAATGTTAACGTAAAGATACTAACTATTGTTCATTTAACTCACACTGAAGGTTGGGAATGCTTCCTGTGTGGTTTTGTAAGGACCCTAACGATATAAACACTGTCTGGATATTGTTTGATAAGATCAGCTCTCTGCAGAGTTTACAGTTTCGAAAAATGCTGCAGCTAATGAAGGTTTACGCTGCGAATCAGCAAAATCACCGTGGACAAACTTGACTCGTGACCCCTAGAATTACGGTGATTGCCCTCATGTGCAGTGTGACCGAACTACACTAAAATATAAATCCTCTAACCAAATCCGGCCTTTTCATCAGTCCGGCCTTCGGTGGAAGACACGGGCAGTGAGAAGCGCTCCAGGCGACATACAGTAGATGCTGGTGCTGCTGAAAAATTTTCAGCGATGTGGGGAGAGGGTACGCAGGGGCCAGAACGCTCGAATTCTCAGCTCCAGAGAACACTGAATGCCTCTACTTCATTTTGCCCTGGAAACAAAACAAGAGCATAATGTGTGCATTGATTATGCACGGAGGCGAGCGTGCGCGCACCGCTACCCAGGAGTGTTTTCTTAATGTCCGATGCGTTTAGCCAAACGTGAACGTGTTGAGAGGGCTAACATAAATCCAATCAGACTCCGAACTGTTTGGAGAGGAAGAGAGAGAGAGAGAGAGAGAGAGAAAAAAAAAGTGTGAGTTTAGATACAGTGCAGACGGTTGGGGAGAGCGCACGGCCAAGACCAACCCAACAGGGAGGCTAGTTTTAGAGCTACAACTTCTGCTGAAGCTTTGCTCCTCTGAGCAGCCAAATCTGCCAGTCTCCTTCGCAAGCTGAGTGGAATTAGAGCGAGCAAAAGCCCTGTCCACTCGGCCCGCGCTCACAGAGGTTTCTTATGAAACACTTTTCATCAGCGGTTCACCTGCCAAATCAATCAGAGTAATGCTCTTGTCTGAAAAACTGGTGGCTGAAAACATAACATATCATCACTGTGGTCACAGACTTTCCAAGCTTTGAAATCTGAAGCAGAAACTTTATAGAATGAAGTTATTATACACCGAAGACTTGTATGTGCCCTGCACGTCTTCATTCTTATTGCTACATCAATCGCAACAGTTTAATAGTAGTTATTAAATACTTTGAAATTAATAACAGAAGAATGAGCCTTTGTTAAAAATGTAATTATAGACCAAATTACTGACTATAAATCTAAATTAAAAAGGTTACAGTTTACAATTTATACTGATGGTCTATTCCTTATGAAATTCCAAACAGTAGTTGGTTTGTTGCACTATTGAGATATTTCTATAGAATTGTAAAGTTTTCCCAGTAATTTATCATTCTCTGTGACTGAATTCATGACTTTTTTGTGTGTCACCTATCAGTTCTATCATCCGACCTCTCACTACTGGACCCACAATGCATTGAGACTGTAGTGCATCTGTTTCTCTGCATACATTGTTAGCCTGCTGTATTTCAATGCTCAGGACCGCCCCTTCAGAGGACCACCACAGAGCAGGTGTGGCTCCCAGTGCTGCAGTGACACTGATATGGTGGTGGTGGTGGTCAAGGTGTGTTCGTGTGTTAGTGGATCAGACACAGCAGTGCTGCAGGATCCCAGTAAACATTTAGCCGTTGATTCAACGTTGAAATAACGTAATGACTGCCGTCTACTCAACGTTCTCTTAAGGTTGAAAATGAAAGTTGAAAAGACGTCCAAACACAGACATTGAAAAGTCGACTATTAGACGTATTTTGGACGTCCGTTGACGTTATTAATTTAGTCCCGAAATAAATTACTTGTATAAAACGTATTTTGGACGTCCACTGACGTTATCGATTGGTCACCACTTAACTAACTTATTAAGATGGATTTTGGACGTCCATTGACGTTTAAAACATGTCCTTGACGGACAGACTACTTTTAGACCTATTCTGAACGTCCAGGGACGTTCCTTGTTTACTGGGATGTTTTAAACCCCTCAGTGTCACTGCTGGACTGAGAACATTATCCAGGTAACACCGTTCTGTCTGCAACATCTTGTGTCCACTGTTGAAGGACTAGAGGACGACCAACACAAACTTCATCAGATAAGCTACCTTTTGTGACTTTGCATCTACAGTGTGGACTAACAAGTCCAGTGTGTGTCTAACAGACCCAGTATTTAAAAACTCCAGCGGCACTGCTGTGTCTGATCCACTCATACCAGCACAACACACACTAACACACCACCACCACGTCAGTGACGCTGCAGCACTGAAAGCAATCCATCAACTGAAAGCAATCCTTCCCCCTTAGCCCTGCCTTAGCCCCGCCTTGTCATCAGTGATCTCACCTGTGCCTCCTTTAAGGCCCTGCCCTCAGGAGTTCCTTGTCTAAGGTCCTGTGTATATATAGCCTCATGTCTTCAGTGTTCATTTACGTGTTTGCTTTACCCCACATTGGTTCCCAGTTGTTTTCCTGCTTGTTTCCATCCGATGTAGTTCTTTATATTCCAGTATGTGTTTTCCATGTCCTACCCCTGTTTATATTTATTATATGTTTGCTTTTGTTGTAAATAAATTATTACTTGCATTTACCTCTGCCTCCATCCTCTGTCAAAACCGTGACTGCAAAGCAACTTCTTCAGGCTTTGAGGTGACGTAATATGATGCATCATGTTTAATGTGAGAATAATATTAACAAGAACTAAGAAGGTTGAAAGGTCAGTGTTGAACCCAGGGTTCTTAAAGTGATGTATGAATTCAGAAGGTGATCTGATTGCTGAAGGCTGTTATGCATTTCTGAAGTTAGCAGTAACAACATTATTAGCTTTTATCAATTCCTTACAGTGGGTGGAATGTTCTTATCGACAGAAATGGACTCTGACTGAGCAACAGGACAGTGACTATCAGACTGAATATCAGAGAGAGATATTTAAAGGAAAAGAAAGCTGGGCAAGAATGTTTCAATCCCAGACAGAAGGGCTCCTGCTCTTTCAGAGCCAGCTCAGCAAGCCAGTCCTTTATAATTAATAATTCATAGTGTTGTATAGGGGTGCACAATGGCTATAACATGAAATATTTCAAATGAAAAACATAAAGAAATTCACGGTTCAGGATTTTTTTTTATTTTTTTTTTCAGCCCTGGCTCTCGAAGTAGCCACATCTATAATCAGAAATCTATTATTTATGACAGGACATGACCGGCTATATTTTATTCAGTAAAAAAAGTGGAAGTAGTGCAGGTTAGTAGAGTTCGGGCTGCTGTGAGGAACACATGTGGCCTCCTTTCTTTTTTATCATTTTCTACTTTTTTTTTTACCTTCACCCTGCATTTAAAAGGACGGTCAGAACATGAGCTTTACAGCAAGGCAAGCACTTCCTCAGCCTGATAGGAGCCAACCTGAGAGAGAGAGAGAGAGAGAGAGAGAGAGAGAGAGAGAGAGACAATGCACAAAAGCATGAGTGAAATACAAACATGGCTAGAGAATGAAACAATACTTTGACCCACAAACGTTGTTGAAAAGGAGACAGGAGGCCAGGCCTGCTCATAGCTTTCCACACTTTCTTTTGCATGGTGGGGGAAAGGGGGAAAAAAAAGCCATTTCCCCTCGGTCAAGGGCATCCATTTCATTATAAAGGCAGTCACGCCAAAACAAATATTATTTTTGAATCTTTCATTATCTTTCTCTCTGGAAAGGGGCTAAAGCAGCATGTGTCGGTATTAGATGCGGTGGAGCCAGCTGCTGCGGCCCACTGTACCGTCACTCAGTGTCAGCGGTTCAAAGCCGGGCGGCCAGAAAGGGAGGCAATCGGATAGGTCAGTGCAGCCTAAAGGACAGGACTATCTCTGTAAATCATATCCTTCTGTCTGTCTCTCTCTCTCGCTCTCTCTCTCTCTCTCTCTCTCTCTCGGCATCCTGGGTAGTATCTGAGAAGCACACAGCCAGCAGGAGGATGGTCCAGCCAGGCAGGGGGCTAAGAGGCCAACACGAGGTGACCATCAAAGGCAAAGGCACAAAGCCTGAGCTACTGAGCTACAGTACTGCACACACACACACACACACACACACACAACGCACTTTTACCAGCTTAGTGTGAGCATTACTGCACTGCACTGCACATGCCATTGCAGTTTAAACTGTTAGAAAATAAAACAGCTTCATAGATTTTAATCTTCTACGTATTTCGTTAAAATTTATTCGGATACAAATCCAGTTAAAGAGCTTGTTACCAAATTAAATACTTAAATGAATACTATATCAGTCAGAAGTTTGGACACAGCCAATTTGCATATTATTGCAGTGGGAACAAGGTCTTGTATCTCTATTTTTATATATTTTTTTACATAATTTGAAAAAAATATAAAAGCAATTTTACACTGAATTTAATCACAAATGGACCATTAGAAATGCTTCTAAATGACAATTAAGAAAAAAAACAATGTAGGTTTGTTCCATTGACCTACAATGTAAAGAACTGGAGTAAAGTTCTTGTAGTAAGTTGTTTTTTTTTGGGAAAACAACGCTTTATTCCTATAGTGACCATATGCGGTGATATATATAGAGGCTACAAGTATGTTTCTTTAGGACAGAGGTGTGGCCACATTAACAGTGTGTGTTCATCAGGTCAGTGTAACGCATGCATAAAAGCTTATAAATATGGCATGTACAGAGCTGATGCTTGAGTAATCAGATACAGGTCACAGCCAGCATCATCATCAGGATTATATACACACACCAGTGTCTGGGTACCATGGTTATGACACGTTTAATACTGAGAGCAGCAAACGACTGCTACCAATCTTATAACAACATTAAAATTATAACTTTAACATGATGTCACCACTCTACAAGGAAAAACATGTATCTCTATTTTTGGGGAATTTTAATTTACTACATGAGCAGCAGGTGGTGCAGCAGGGACCTGGAGGTTGTGGGTTCGAATCCTGCTCCGGGTGACTGTCTGTGAGGGGTGTGGTGTGTTCTCTCTGTGTCTGCGTGGGTTTCCTCCGGGTGACTGTCTGTGAGGAGTGTGGTGTGTTCTCCCTGTGTCTGTGTGGGTTTCCTCCGGGTGACTGTCTGTGAGGAGTGTGGTGTGTTCTCCCTGTGTCTGTGTGGGTTTCCTCCGGGTGACTGTCTGTGAGGTGTGTTCTCCCTGTGTCTGCGTGGGTTTCCTCCGGGTGACTGTCTGTGAGGAGTGTGGTGTGTTCTCCCTGTGTCTGTGTGGGTTTCCTCCGGGTGACTGTCTGTGAGGAGTGTGGTGTGTTCTCCCTGTGTCTGTGTGGGTTTCCTCCGGGTGACTGTCTGTGAGGTGTGTTCTCCCTGTGTCTGCGTGGGTTTCCTCCGGGTGACTGTCTGTGAGGAGTGTGGTGTGTTCTCTCTGTGTCTGCGTGGGTTTCCTCCGGGTGACTGTCTGTGAGGAGTGTGGTGTGTTCTCCCTGTGTCTGCGTGGGTTTCCTCCGGGTGCTCCAGTTTCCTCCCACAGTCCAAAAACACACGTTGGTAGGTGGATTGGTGACTGAAAAGTGTCCGTAGGTGTGAGTGAATGTGTGTGTGTTGCCCTGTGAAGGACTGGCGCCCCCCTCCAGGGTGTATTCCTGCCTTGCGCCCAATGATTCCAGGTAGGCTCTGGACTCACCTCGACCCTGAACTGGATAAGGGTTACAGAAAATGAATGAATGAATGAAAGAATAAGTCCCATCATTTGGTTATTACACTTGTATTTATAATGTAACCATTGTATAATCACCATTAATTAACTCTACAATATTACGCTTCTACTCTTAAATGTATTTATGTGCAACGTCACCATGAAAGTGAGGATTTAAACAAGGGATGCGATTATTATTTTAACTGCTCCACTACTAAGTTTCCTTCATAATTAACGACATTAGCGTTTCGGTGAAGCATTCCTTCATTCAGCTCACACATCATTTACAGAGGCGAGGACACGTCAGAAATCTGCTGCTGAACATTAGAGCGTGTGCTTCCGCTCATAACACGGGGCACTTCATCAGCGCACCCACTGCATCCGTGTCATATTTTGGGCCAAATTGACCAATTTGCTCCCCTCCATTATGTGTGCTTAAAGTCAGGGATATTGAGAGGAAGTTCACAGATCATGCCTCCATGCGCATGTAGTATCCTTGCTACTTAAGAAGCGTGACAGTGTGGAGCAGAATTCCATTCGACATTCATTAACCCTCACAGAACGCACACACACACACACACACACACACACACACATATATATATATATTAGTGGTGTACTGGTGTCTGGATATGATGCCACTAACATACATGCATTCATCAATATACGCTGAACACACACAGTTTCCCCATCCATTAGTAAACCACCAGGTTCTACACCAGGCCCCAGGATTCACGACAATACTGAGAGGATGGTTTAAAGGTGGGGATAAGTAAAGAAAAGGAGGAGTCAGAGCAGGACTGGATAGTTCAAGTCTAGAGTCCAGCACACACTATACAAATAAGTGCAGAACACACACATGATGTTTAGCCTTTGAAGTACACATTGCTTTGTGACACCTGACTAGTGTAATAAATAAATATATAAATTTAAATATATTATAAATATATAATAATATAAAAAGTTAATATAAAATATCACACTTCATCTTAACTCTAAGCTCCAACAGTTAGAAGTGGCAGTATTTTGTTTCCTCATAACTGCATAAAAAATAAAAATAATAATGTCTCTCTTTATGTCTCTCTCTCTCTCTCTCTCTCTCTCTCTCTCTAATACTTCTTCAAGTACATGTCAGACATGTTTTATGGAGTTAGTAAAACAGTGCTCCCAGTGAAGCGTTAAACTCCAGTGGTCATAAGAACCATATATTGTCTTCATTCAAGTGTTACAAAATTGTCTGGATACAATGTACAATATTATTATTAATATTGTTGCACACACATTGTTGCAACTCTGGTCATATTTAAGTGTTTCTATGGTAAATCATTCTCCTTACAGCTGCTGTACTCAAATGATGTAGTAAGTTCATTCATTATCTGTAACCCTTATCCAGTTCAGGGTCGCGGTGGGTCCAGAGCCTACCTGGAATCATTGGGCGCAAGGCAGGAATACACCCTGGAGGGGGGCGCCAGTCCTTCACAGGGCAACACACACACATACACACACATTCACTCACACACTCACACCTACGGACACTTTTTTGAGTCACCAATCCACCTACCAGCAAGTGTTTTTTGGACTGTGGGAGGAAACCGGAGCACCCGGAGGAAACCCACGCAGACACAGAGAGAACACACCACACTCCTCACAGACAGTCACCCGGAGGAAACCCACGCAGACACAGAGAGAACACACCACACTCCTCACAGACAGTCACCCGGAGGAAACCCACGCAGACACAGAGAGAACACACCACACTCCTCACAGACAGTCACCTGGAGGAAACCCACACAGACACAGGGAGAACACACCACACTACTCACAGACAGTCACCTGGAGGAAACCCACACAGACACAGGGAGAACACACCACACTCCTCACAGTCAGTCACCCGGAGGAAACCCACGCAGACACAGAGAGAATACACCACACTCCTCACAGACAGTCACCCGGAGGAAACCCACACAGACACAGGGAAAACACACCACACTCCTCACAGACAGTCACCCGGAGAGGGAATCGAACCCACAACCTCCAGGCCCCTGGAGCTGTGTAACTGCGACACCACCTGCTGCACCACCATGCCGCCCGATGGGACTTATGTTTTATTTTATGGCAAAAGCATAGTGTAGTTTCTCAGTTGTTGAATGAAACAAGCAGTGAATCTGTCAAAAGTGTGGATTCCAGAAATTACTGAATGAAATGTCTTGATGAAGGTAATACAAGAATCTCAGTTTCATTTTATACCTCACTGTGTAATTAAACACCTGAATACATAATTAAATCTGACTTCAATAGATGCCAATAAAGTCATCCCTCACTATCCATGAGAGATTGGTTCCAGGAGCAGCTGCAAATAGGGGAATAGTGACAAGAAAAAACATCTATACATGTTGGGTACAGATGCAAGACGCGAACAAACATGACACGGGGTGAACAGTAATCAATCAGAGCTGCAGAGAGACTGAGGATGTGTGGAATGGTGGGAGGCTACAGCACGGGTTTTTTCTACCCTTCATTTTTAAATGTGGATTCAGAGTTGGGCTCAACATGCTCAAATTCAACTTCTCCTTTTTGGAAACTGTCTGGGTGGAGACTGCTGTATTCACTCTGTGTTCCTGTGATGCTCCAGTTTCCTCCTACAGTCAGAAAACACATGTTGGTAGGGTGACTGGCTGTGTGAAATTGTCCACAGGTGTGTGTGTGTGTGTGTTAGTGATTGGGTGAGTGTGTGAAATAGGCCACAGGTGTGTGTGTGTGTGTGTGTTAGTGATTGGGTGAGTGTGTGAAATAGGCCACAGGTGTGTGTGTGTGTTAGTGATTGGGTGAGTGTGTGAAATTGTCCACAGGTGTGTGTGTGTGTGTTAGTGATTGGGTGAGTGTGTGAAATTGTCCACAGGTGTGTGTGTGTGTGTGTTAGTGATTGGGTGAGTGTGTGAAAGAGGCCACAGGTGTGTGTGTGTGTGTGTGTGTGTGTGTGTGTGTTAGTGATTGGGTGAGTGTGTGAAATTGTCCACAGGTGTGTGTGTGTGTGTGTGTGTGTGTGTGTGTGTGTGTTAGTGATTGGGTGAGTGTGTGAAATAGGCCACAGGTGTGTGTGTGTGTGTGTGTTAGTGACTGGGTGAGTGTGTGAAATTGTCCACAGGTGTGTGTGTGTGTGTGTGTGTGTGTGTGTGTTAGTGATTGGGTGAGTGTGTGAAATAGGCCACAGGTGTGTGTGTGTGTGTGTGTTAGTGATTGGGTGAGTGTGTGAAATTGTCCACAGGTGTGTGTGTGTGTGTGTGTGTGTGTGTGTCTGTGTGTTAGTGATTGGGTGAATGTGTGAAATAGGCCACAGGTGTGAGTGTGTGAGTGACTGGGTGAATTTGAGAAACTGACCCCATGTGTGAGTGCCTGAATGACTGGTTGACTGTGTGAAATTGACCACAGATGTGAGTGTGTGATGCCCTGTGGTGGACTGGCACTGACCGGTGTGTGTTCCTGCCTCGTGTCTAATCACCAGCACCACGACACTGATCAGAATGAAACAGTTACCGAAGATGAATGAATGAATGATCAGGGATTGGTGGTATCTTCAGAAACTGTAATAATACTTTATTTAAAAAGCAATTTATGATGAAATAGATTTAAGTTTAGGGTTAGATTAGAATCTATTAAGAATCTATTAAGAATCTATTAAGGTTCAGATTAAAATCCAGTTGCATTTAACAGATATTGAAATGAATGTCAGCTTAAAGTGTAGTTTGAAAGATGTCTGATGCATACCCTGCCTTTAAAATCACACTTAACCGGTGTGAGAAACCATTCCCTAACCCTAACTCTACAAAGTCAGAAGCAGCATGGTTTCCTCTCCTCAGCAGACTTCAAATAAACTTTTTCTGCAAGAGTTTACAGCGCTATTACTTTAATTTTCCATCAAGTACATGACACTCCCATTGTAAAATACAGGGGTTGGACAATGAAAACTGAAACACCTGTCATTGTAGTGTGGGAGGTTTCATGGCTAAATTGGAGCAGCCCTGGAGGTCAATCTTCATTAACTCCACACTGCACCAGTAAGACCCTGTGCATCCAATGGTTCAAACACTGTGTCCTGAAGGCGGTGCCGTGTATCAGGACGACAACGCACCAATACACACAGCGAGACTGGTGAAAGACTGGTTTGGATGAACATGAAAGTGAAGTTGAACATCTCCCATGGCCTGCACAGTCACCAGATCTAAATATTATTGAGCCACTTTGGGGTGTTTTGGAGGAGCGAGTCAGGAAACGTTTTCCTCCACCAGCATCACGTAGAGACCTGGCCACTATCCTGCAAGAAGAATGGCTTCAAATCCCTCTGACCACTGTGCAGGACTTGTGTATGTCATTCCCAAGACCAACCGACGCTGTATCGGCCGCAAAAGGAGGCCCTACACCGTACTAATAAACTACTGTGGTCTAAAACCAGGTGTTTCACTTTCATTGTCCAACCCCTGTAGATATGAATCATAAATAATCAGCAAAGAAAAGTGTCATGAAATTTTTGCAAACATTGTATATATATATAAATAATTTGTTTCAAAGTGAACATCTACAAACCACTGCAGTGGACTCTCGGAATAACGTCTTATTAAGATTTTAGACGCTAGACTTGTTAGTGATAAGGGGTTAATTGCACCATATGAACTTTCTTTCCTTAGCGTTTGCGTATTATTAGCCGTCATTAGCGTTTCTGAATGAATATGGTTGTATTTCTCTAAACTCACAAGGGAACACACACCGTGAATGTTAGTAGATTCTATAGGAAGACTCAACTCAGGTCTCAACAACTCATTAATGCAGTTATAGCAAACAGCTAGCGGCTTCAAAAATACACTCAGCTTCCCATGACCCCCCGAAGACTGTCATTCCAGAAGCCTTCCTCTTCCATAAGAGCCGAGGAAAGAAAGGGATGACATCAGTTTAAAGGAGGAAGAGAATGCAATGCTTGCAATGTTACCTCTCTCTCTCTCTCTCTCTCTCTCTCTCTCTCTCTCTCTCTCTCTCTCTTTTAAATAGAACCCCTTGAGGTTCTGGAGTCGCAGCACCTTTCATTAGCGCTGGCTCCAGCCCTGCTGTCCGGGCATCATTAGCAATCTCAGAAATCAGCGGCAGACGACGGGTCATTCTTCATCTTCTACCTGTCCGCCACCACGGCCAACAGCGTCCACCCCCATTCTCCACTCCTCCGCTCCTCCTCTCCTCCTCCCATCCACACTCTCGCCGTACTGTATATATACATACAAATTGTACAGAGAGCACAGCGGGACGCACATGGGCGAGCCAGGAACATGAGCACTGATACTCATTCTCTCTCTCTCTCTCTCTCTCTCTCTCTCTCTCTCTCTCTCTTTCTCTCTCTCTCTCTCTCTCTCTCTCTCTGTCAAGATTTTCTTTTCTGTCTA